>NC_047106.1:139248321-139510821 GCF_902500255.1 Thalassophryne amazonica
GGTGTGTGACTGGGGTTGTGACTGGTGTGTTGGTGTGATGTTGTGACTGTGGTGTTGTGACTGTGGTGTTGTGGTGTTGTGACTGGTGTGTTGGTGTGATGTGTGACTGTGGTGTTGTGACTGTGGTGTTGTGGTGTTGTGACTGTGGTGTTGTGACTGGTGTGTTGGTGTGATGTTGTGACTGTGGTGTTGTGGTGTTGTGTTGGTGTGATGTGACTGTGATGTTGTTTTGTGTTTTTGTGTTGTGGTGGTGTTATTGTGGTGTTGTGACTGGTGTGTTGGTGTGATGTTGTGACTGTGATGTTGTTTTGTGTTTTTGTGTTGTGGTGGTGTTATTGTGGTGTTGTGACTGGTGTGTTGGTGTGATGTTGTGACTGTGATGTTGTTTTGTGTTTTTGTGTTGTGGTGGTATTATTGTGGTGTTGTGACTGGTGTGTTGGTGTGATGTTGTGACTGTGATGTTGTTTGGTGTTTCTGTGTTGTGGTGGTGTTATTGTGGTGTTGTGACTGGTGTGTTGGTGTGATGTGACTGTGATGTTTTGTGTTTTTGTGTTGTGGTGGTGTTATTGTGGTGTTGTGACTGGTGTGTTGGTGTGATGTTGTGACTGATGTTTTGTGTTTTTGTGTTGTGGTGGTGTTATTGTGGTGTTGTGACTGGTGTGTTGGTGTGATGTTGTGACTGTGATGTTGTTTTGTGTTTTGTGTTGTGGTGGTGTTATTGTGGTGTGACTGGTGTGTTGGTGTGATGTTGTGACTGTGATGTTGTTTTGTGTTTTTGTGTTGTGGTGGTGTTATTGTGGTGTTGTGACTGGTGTGTTGGTGTGATGTTGTGACTGTGATGTTGTTTTGTGTTTTTGTGTTGTGGTGGTGTTATTGTGGTGTTGTGACTGGTGTGTTGGTGTGATGTTGTGACTGTGATGTTGTTTTGTGTTTTTGTGTTGTGGTGGTGTTATTGTGGTGTTGTGACTAATAAGACTATGTTGTCTTTAAGTGTCATATCCACTTTAACGAAGGGCAACAAAGCCCAAACGAAACAAGAAATCTGGACTTATGGTGACTTTCACTGGCATCGTGTAACCTTCGCGCAGCTTCGTTCCTGCAGTTGGCGCTTTGTCAGGATTTTTAAACCGTTGAAAAAAATTTAACAAATGCCACCGAAAACCTCAATTCGGCCATATTTCGTTTTGCTGTCGTTCTTGATGGTTTTTGATTGTTTACTTAGTTTTTGTTAGCGTTTAGTTTGACTTCATTTGACCAGCTGAATGTTTTCACAGCTTCAATGGCCTCAGGCACCTTATATAGGACAGAATTAATCTTTTGTGTGGATACAATTAATTATTTTGCCACAAGCAACTGCTCAATTTGAAACAACAAAAAAGTTGTGTAATTTCCGACGGTACTTGAACACAGCGGCAGCAGCAGCAGCAGCAGCTGCTGCTTGTGCTTATTATTATTTATTAAATATAACAATATGAGTGTAGGAATGACTATCCAGCCCTTCTGTACATGTGGCAACAGGTAGATAATTAAAATGATTATATAAAGAGCTGTTCTGGAAGGAAGAATTCACGTTGTGGATCAGCTGCAGCTGGTTGAAATAACCGCACATGGGGAGTCAATGTGTGGCGTTCACACGGACTAATCAATTTACTGCTCAGATATATTCAGTCATCTTTACACTTATATTTATTCCCCCCTTTGACAGTTTTCTGTTATAAATCAATATATATGGCTTAGAACATAATACAGTGATACAGCAGTGACCACGGCACACCAGTTTTACATTTGTTTTAATTGAAGCAAGACGGAGCACGCAGACAGTGAGGGTTCTGATGATGAAGGAGATGACCCCTCTTTTGTTCTGGATGAGGAACCAGAGCAGGTGGGTCCACCGACATGCACACAGATCTCCACAGCTTCTGTTTGTAGTTTCTCCAGGACTCAGGCGCTATGAGCTCCGTCCCAGCGCCAAGTCCTGGAACTCAGAGGTGTAGACACACAATGCTCCAGCTGTGGCTCCAGCCGCATTTCGTTTAAAGCGTCGAGATCAACGTTAGCTTCAGTTTAGTTGTGTTCCTCTTTCGTTCCTTCTGCACTCTTGGTTCGCAGGCTATTCGGTGATAAGCTCGTTCATCCACCTTTTCTCAACGAACTGTGACTTCTTTATTTTTTTCCCTTCGTTCGGAAATTGTCGTCACAGAACATAAAATGAGTTATATAACGCCTGACTGGATCCTTGTCATATGATTGGTGCTTTGTCTGTCATGTGACATGGATTATTCGTCCCATTTGTGTTGTGTTGTATTTAGCGTGCAAATATGTTTCCATTTACTGTGCAAATTTGGTTCCATACTTTTTGTACCATTGCACACTACGAACCCCGCCCACGCACACACTAGTGGGGGCGGCATTTAGCTAAACATGGAGGACTTTGTTTTGCTGATGGATGGCGATTTGAATAAGCTACTTGACAGTGCTAATTCTTCTAACACACACACACACACACATGCGCACACACACACACACACACACACACACACGCATGCATAAAGCTGTGCTGTACATTGTGACCCCTTTAATGTACAGTCAGCCTGTCTGCACACCAATACCCCTCCTGCTGCTAACTAGCTGCAGTTAACGACAGGACGACATTTGTGTGGAAACCTCAGCAGCCTTTAAACACGTGTGAATAATGTGAAGCGTCAGCGTGCAGCCAAACAAATCACCGCACAGACGTCACAGGCTGTGCATCTCAGAACCAGATGGGGACTCCTCCACCCCTCCACCTCTGCTCCCACGTTCCTCCGCCAGCTTGACCGGGGTCACGGTGCCTATTGTCACCCGGAGTGCCTCCCCTCCTCCTATTGTCTTCGGCAGTTGGAACGCCTCCGATCTCACAGAAAACTCTGCACAATCAGCTCCTCCTCCTGCTCTCTCCTTTCTCCTCTTTCTTTCACTCTCTCTCTGCATCACTCCTCCTCCCTCTCGCTGTGCGCTGACCAGCTCTTCAATCTGTCACCCAGGCACAGCTGGACCTGAAAACCTCAAACGGCATGACGTGTCTGTTGTTTGCAGCTTTAGCTTTCTTCATTGGGCCCCTTTGTTACACTAAGAAATGGACTTTTAATGACGTGGATTTGACCTGCAGCTGTTTAACTGTTCTCCTGATTCAGCTACTAGTGAGGCAAACACAAGAACAAGCAGGATGAAGCACGCAGGCCATGACCAGTGTTGCCACAGTTACTTTGAAAAAGTAATCCAATTACTGATTACTCCTTGAAAAAGTAACAGTTACTTTACTGATTACTCAATTGTAAAAGTAACTAAGTTAGATTACTAGTTACTTTTTTAGTTACTTTTCCCAGCTGCCGACAACAACCCTCTGCCACCTCAACATGACAAAACTTGTTTTGCCAAAACTCACTTTATAGTCACCCTTTCTTGACTTCAATGAAAATAAATACTTGTTTTATAAAAAGTAAAATAAAGACCTCTTTCTTGACCTCATATTTAACTGTTGACAGCACTGTAACAGTAAAACTTGCAATTTCGAACCTACATTGTTTATAAATGTAACTATTAAATTCATTCTAGCATTTTTCTAACATTTAAATTCTCTCTAAATATTTTACTTGTCGAAATTAGTATTATTTTAAGTAGTATTAGTAGTTGTAGTAAAAAAAGGCTTCAAAACTGGACCTTTAATCTAGGGGTGTTGTGGGGGGCACATCCCTGCCCCACGCCCCCATTCCATCTGGATTCGCCCCTACTTTGGCGTTTGAGCACAAAGAATGGATAACATTTATTTATGCAGAAAACGTGACCAGATTTACAGGTAAGAAAGTTTTATTGTGTTTTCACATCATGTGGTCCTCAGAAAGAGAGTTTAGGTGCATTTGAGTGGAAAATAGTGTTAGTTGTTGACGCGTCGCGGAGGATCAGCTGTTTTAACGTGCAGATACGGAGCGGCTCAGCTCAGCTCTAAATAAAGGAGGAAAAACAGTATAAAAATGTCTTTGTAAAGCTCAGTGCAGGTGTGCTGATCACCACGCTTTAAGAGGAGACGACGAGTCGAGCAGCTGCAAAAAACCGTGGATGAAAAGCTCACAGCTCACTTAAAGTGGGCAGTTCAGTCGAACCCCGACCTCCTGCCCACAGACCAAGTTTAATGCTGCTATCGACCCACAATGAAAAATAATAGTAACGCACAGTGACTTGGAGAAGTAACTTTAATCTGATTACTGATTTGGAAAGATTAACGCGTTAGATTACTCATTACTAAAAAAAGTGGTCAGATTAGAGTAACGCGTTACCGGCATCACTGGCCATGACAGGAAACCAAAATCTCTCAAACACCAAACACCTGTCTGTGAAAGTCACTTTCATCTGGAAATAGCTGGTCTAACCAAGGCTGCGTACTTCCTCAGATGGTCTGTTGGACATGACCTCCACAGTTTACCATCATGGAAACAGTCACATAATGTGAGGACACTGGTGGACTAATTGTCCTTGTTTTTAATTTCATTTTGATCCATTTGCTGAGAGTGTGTATCAATCTTTGCACAAAACAGTGTGAATAAAGTCCAACATGGGTCAAGAACATAAAAACAAGCTGACAATCAACACAACAGCCTGCAGCTCCTGCAGAACTTCATAATTTCTGACCTTTATTCTTTCTGAGATGGAGACACTCTGATCAACGACAGCTTCTAAAGCTCAAATAGAGAGCCGCTACAGTTGTTCTGGGAATATGTGCTGACATGGTTACAGATCCACCACTGCATCACCTTGGGTCCTGGATGGCACCCACCAAGTCAGACAAGTGGTCCCTCCTCACCTCACAAAAGCAGCCGTCTGCCTGTGGCAGCCAGGGGGTACATGGGTGCCCACCTGTGTCACGGTCCAAACAGGCACAGAAGGTGGATGGATGCAAATGCAAAACTCACAGAGACAGGTGTGAGAGTAAAAAAGGTCTCATCTCTAAAAGACAGCCTGGGATTCGGTATACGGGTGGACAGTCAGAGAGACGGCGGTACAGACAGGTGACAGGCTGAGGCAAGGTCAAAACATGCATTGGTCAAAACACAAGGAGGCAACGGTCATAGGCTGAGGCAAAGAGCAAGGTCAAAAGCATAGCAGGCAGGGTCATCAGGGCGTGAACGAGAGACAGGTACGGGGAAGGATGAAGAAGGGGCGTGGTCAGACAAGACAGAGGTGAGACATGAATAGAGTGACAGGTGGGCGTGACTAACAGAAGCAAACTCTTAAAGTGACTTGAAATCAACCCCAACCAACTGTGATAAAAACTGAATTGCCTAACGCAAAGAGGAAGCAAATATCAAAGACAAAAAAAACTACCGACATGAGCAGAAAGTGATCAGCAAGAAAATAAAAGCAAGAGACAAAACTAGAACAGAACTAAACAAGTGGCAAAAGTTTAACAGAAAATACCACTAAAGACTACACAGAATAAAATGACAGAGCATAAAACCAGTAACAAAAGTAATACACATAGAAAAGAGATAATCAAAACAAAACCAAACCGAGACTTAACCAGTGACTAAAATACAAAGACCAGATACATATAACCAGTGACTGAAATCAAGATAAAGAGAAAAGCAAAGACAAATGTTTCACATGTGAAAAAAGGCAAAACAGGACATGAGCCCAAATCCAGGGCAAGTTAACCCTTCAGCGCTAACAAATGCTCCAAAGATGATGGACTCCACCACAACCCCACCCTAGGGTCCCTTTATTGAGAGAGTAGCATCAACTGAGAACATGGCGCCATTTTGGGGCCAACTGTGCTGAACTACTGAATTAATTTTTTATGTTTCCAACTTTTTTTTTATCATTTAACCACATACAGCAACACATTGAGGTAGAGGTACTATCAAAATAAATATAATAATATAATATAGGTGAAGGTGATGGTCTAATGGTTAAGCGCTGGGCTTGAGACCAGAGGATCCTTGGTTCAAATCCCAGTCTGACTGGAAAATCACTAAGGGCTAGTTGCTCCCCATGTATAATTTGCGCCTTGTATGGCAGCACCCTGACATTGGGGTGAATGTGAGCCATTATTGTAAAGCGCTTTGAGCATCTGATGCAGATGGAAAAAGCGAGATATAAATGCAGTCCATTTACAATAAAAATAGTTAGGTATCAAATTTACAATTTATGATGATTTATTTAATTAACTTAAAGCCTGATTTATGCTTCTGCAGCTCTGTAACTCTGTGTCATAACATCAACATGTGTGACAGTTTTAAAGTTCTCCATCCCTGGATTATGCTTTATTCTGGACTAATCTGACCCTCAACAAGATTTTCTTTTTACAATCATCACCTCCAATTCAAAGATAAGCTGTACAATTTCCTCTTTTTTCAACTGTGTTGTAAAGTTGTGGCCTTTTCTGCCAAATGGATGTGATTCTGAAATGTAATCAGGGTGCACACTGCAAAAACTACTAAAATATGATAGGAGACGAAGGAGTGAAAGCAGAAAAGTGTCAAATCACAGCCTTTTGTGCTGTCTGATTGAACAGGTGCACGTCAAGTTGCAGGTCCGAGTCTGAGCACAGTGTGAATAAAATAAATGGTCAGGCTTTTAATTACAGAAATGACTCCCGTCCCACATGCGAAGGGTTTTGAAAGGAAATACATTGTGATCTGATGAGACATTTTATCCGATGTAAGCAAACATCCGTTATACAAAATCTGCTATATACAGTGTTTATTACATGGAAAACAATTCAAAAACATTGGGAGTTTTTTTGTCCGGTGACTGCAAATATACGATGACGGTTTAGGTGAGTTTTACCGAACATGGGACTGAACAATAAACTTACCTCTCAAAACTTTGACGATGAAGTAGCTTCCATCCCACACAGCTTTATTTTCCCAAATTTTTCTTCTGTTCAGATCTGAAGGGAATCTGTACATCTTGAAGCCCTTATTGTGTATATTTGTGCATCTAAACGCACAACAACCCGCCATTTGCAGTGAATAAATAAATAAATAAAATACCTGGATTTACATGCAGCTAGATTAACAATAAACGCTATTTCGGAACCAAGATGGCACCATGAGTCACGTCAGCATTTTTTTTTCCACTCGTCATGTCGCTACTTTCTGAATAAAGGGACTCTACCCCAGCCAACACAACCCAGTTCATACAAGCAGTGAACAGATGAGGATCCAGAAGACATCCCTGAGGAACACTACTTACAGTGTACAGAGACGAGCTCTGATGTCCAGCAACATTGCAGCATGACCAATATATACAGTTACATTCAGTAAGTCCTCAAAGAGCTTGTATTAATTTATTTTAGTCACTGATCTTAAATCCAAGCTCACTTGTCTTAAGACAAATTAATAATAAAATAATAAAACAGTGACTGCAAACAAATCTAATGATAGATGGAGTCTTGAGATTTAAGCCCATAGATAAGCAGACAGACGGCTCTACACAGACAGACAGATGCAGTGTCCAGAGGACACTGATAGACTGTGCGCTCACTGTATCTATCAGAAAATCATATTTGGAGCAAACACATTTCACATCAATAAACATTCTGCAGTCAAGAATGTAGAATACCAAAGTCCAAATCAAGCCTTGTTTAAGTAGTGCAGCTTAACCACTTCAATGAGCATCTGAACCAATTGCTTAATCAACAGATTAATTCAGTGAACCCTTGCTTAATGGATCATTACAGATGACAGACTTCAACTGGTCACCCGACGCTGACTATTACAAGGTGGATGCAACATAACACAATTACTGTGAACATGAAACAGCAACAATATTATACACTGAACTGTTGTGTGGTGTTGTGTTGTTGTGACTGTGGTGTCGTGTTGCGGTGTTGTGTTGTTGTGACCATGGTATTGTGACTGTGGTGTTGTGTTGTTGTGACAGTGGTGTGTTGTGGTGCTGTGACCGTGGTATTGTGACTGTGGTGTTGTGTTGTTGTGACAGTGGTGTTGTGACCGTGGTATTGTGACTGTGGTGTTGTGTTGTTGTGACCATGGTATTGTGACTGTGGTGTTGTGTTGTTGTGACAGTGGTGTTGTGTTGTGGTGCTGTGACCATGGTATTGTGACTGTGGTGTTGTGTTGTTGTGACAGTGGTGTGTTGTGGTGCTGTGACCGTGGTATTGTGACTGTGGTGTTGTGTTGTTGTGACAGTGGTGTTGTGACCGTGGTATTGTGACTGTGGTGTTGTGTTGTTGTGACCATGGTATTGTGACTGTGGTGTTGTGTTGTTGTGACCATGGTATTGTGACTGTGGTGTTGTGTTGTTGTGACAGTGGTATCGTGACTGTGGTGTTGTGTTGTTGTGACAGTGGTGTTGTGACTGTGGTATTGTGACTGTGGTGTTGTGTTGTTGTGACAGTGGTGTTGTGACCGTGGTATTGTGACAGTGGTGTGTTGTGGTGCTGTGACCATGGTATTGTGACTGTGGTGTTGTGTTGTTGTGACAGTGGTGTTGTGACCGTGGTATTGTGACTGTGGTGTTGTGTTGTTGTGACCATGGTATTGTGACTGTGGTGTTGTGTTGTTGTGACAGTGGTGTTGTGTTGTGGTGCTGTGACCATGGTATTGTGACTGTGGTGTTGTGTTGTTGTGACAGTGGTATCGTGACTGTGGTGTTGTGTTGTTGTGACAGTGGTGTTGTGACCGTGGTATTGTGACTGTGGTGTTGTGTTGTTGTGACAGTGGTTGTGTGTTGTGGTGTTGTGTTGTTGTGACAGTGGTTGTGTGTTGTGGTGTTGTGTTGTTGTGACAGTGGGCTTTTATTGTGGCCAGCCTAAGGCACACCTGTGCAATAATCATGCTGTCTAATCAGCATCTTGTCATGCCACACCTGTGAGGTGGGATAGATTATCACAGCAAAGGAGAAGTGCTCACTAGCACAGATGCAGACAGATTTATGAAGGGGCTAGCTTTAAAAATTTCTTATTCTTTTTATTTTATCTGATAAAATATACTAAAAACATGCATTTTCCACCCTTCTTATGTTTTTTTTTTGTCTTTGCCAATTAATAAAAATAAAAAGTAATAAAGAATGCATCTGAGTGGTCAGAAATTTTGACATATGCGTGTGGGGACCACGCTCCCGCCTTAATAAATCCATATTTAATTCTATGTGCAAGAGAGGCAGAATGTCAATAAGACAGACTAACAAAAGTTTCACGGGATCAGCGAGATCACACTTGAACATCCTCTGTGTCTGTGACTTGGCCGGCTGTTTATACGCTCATCTAAAAATAGAGTCTGACTCACTCACTTTCAGACCAGTGTGACGACTACCCACAATTCCTCACTTGTCCTGCTGAGAATGGATTCAAAACCAAAAAACTTGCTGAAAGACACTGTAGTCCCAACGTGATTTGACTTCAGTAAGTGTGTAAACATGGGCAAGCCACAGCCAAAGTCTTAATCTTACCTGTTACGCCATTTCAGTCGGATTCATCATTACAGCCTGATGAAAACGTATCCACATAACGTGTCCTGATTGTGGACAATGATGTCTGAAAATAGTTCCTTGTCGTGGCTGAAGAGATGTAGGGTTTCAAACAAAGTCCCTCTGTGTTTTCAGCCTGAACCAGAGAATGCCGGTGTTTTGTTCCACAATAAAATTAACTTATTTTAAAAGTTGAAGAGTCACAAGCTGTGTCTCGATCATTCACGCGATTATCACAGCCATCAGTCACCTCTTCACGCGATGAAAATACATCCCATGATCCACCAGCATAAAATAAAATAAAAACAGAATCTACAAAAAGGTTAAATTAATCTGTTTGGCGTCCGTGTAAAGCCCGGTCACACGGCACTAACGAAGGACAACAAAGCCCAAACGAAACAAGAAATTTGGACTTGTTGACTTTCGGAGACATCGTTTAACCTCCGTTCAGCTTCATTCCTGTAGCTGACATTTCGTCAGAATTTTCAAACTGTTGAAAAATTTGAATGAATACCAACAACAACCTCAATTCGTCCGTATTTTGGCTTGCTTTCGTTACTGACAGTTTCTTATCATTTGCTTAGTTTTTGTAACGTTAGCGTTGTCTTTCGTGAAAGCAAAGGCTGAGAAACGACAAACAACATATCTGACACCGAGCTGTTATGAAACATCCTTGTATCGTTAATCAAGCGTTCATTTTTGGCATGAAAAAGCAATGATTTCATACAAAACGTTTTATCAACGACTTTAACTATTTACGCATGTTTCAACCGTTTGTGGCCTGCGTGTGCATGTCTTCAAGAGTAGCCTTCGTCTGACACAGACAGTTTCCCATGGCTGATGCCATGGACTTGTCAAAAGTACCCGTCAGGACAAGTACGATCACAGATAAAGTGTACAATAAGGTACAGACACGCCGCGAGAACTCAGAATGTGAAGAAAAACAAAACTTGCTGTTGTCAAGACAAACAAAATCTCACACCTGTTAAGACAAACAAATGTCCCACCTGCAAGTACTGTGGAAATGAGGACAAGGCTGGCTATGCTTGGCTTTATACCCACTTTCACTCACATCATCGTGAATGCTTTGTTATGATTTTGTTGAAAGCACTGAGGTCAACGTTTGCTTTTTTTCTTTTGTTAGCTTTGGTTTTGTTTCGTTCAATCCTTCATTGACATCTTCGTAGATGTCAATAAATTTTAAGTTCTGTTTAAGTTTGCTTGATTCGCAGGCTTTTCGGTGACGG
This sequence comes from Thalassophryne amazonica, assembly GCF_902500255.1. NCBI lineage: Eukaryota > Metazoa > Chordata > Actinopteri > Batrachoidiformes > Batrachoididae > Thalassophryne > Thalassophryne amazonica. The sequence goes on from NC_047106.1 coordinate 139,259,037, forward strand.
AAAAAGTGCAGGATCTTTTGTCACCTTTTCTCGAGGACTTTTGACTTTGTATCCTTCATCCAGCTATCACCGTTGCCATGTGACCAAGGCATAAGAAGTGAAAGAACTCCAGAGCATCTGGCTTCCAGCTGTATATAAACACATCACCCCACACGTTTATGTCACGCTAACAGTTTGAATGCAGCGCCTCTAGTGGTGATTTATCTTTGCTGAATCTGTTTAGCGCAATAATTATTAATAGCAAAATGCATATATATAAGTTAGTAGTAGTATACTATAACGAAACTAGAAGCACTCGGAGAGTGCAAACCTCCGCCAAGGCCATAGGGTCACTGACGTCACATGGAATACCCTTTGGCAAAGAGACTTATTCCATGTCGTTTCACACATCTACCGTCATGTTTGAGATTCAGTGATTAACCCTCTGGGGTCCGAGGGCATTTTTTGGACAGTCATTCACCTGGCATAAATGCTTTATTATTGCTGTTAACAGCTCTCCCTGCATCCCACAATCAAGTTTTTTTCAGGATAACCTGTACTTTCAAAATATATATGCTATAGTTGTGTTTTATAAGTGTAATAAAGGTTTACAATCAGAAATAAGAAAGGAAAAAGTAAATCAGAAAATAATTTTCCACACACATTTACTGAAAACACAGCAAACTATAATAAACTAGTAACATATCACTCCTAAAAACAATCTTTGGTGTGTCACGTGAGGTGAATCTGTCCTACGATTGGATTTTGGAAAACCATGTGATGGTGAACCAATTCTGATTGGACACTCACATTTGCTCACATCATCACACAGCTTCTATGAGGAGTACAAAGATGGTGGACAGTGGCTCGAAACTCAGCGGAGTTAACTTTTCAGCAAAAAAGTAAGTTTCTATCTCATATCATTAAAAAGTTATTTATAATTTAGTAAAGCTTGGTCTCAGCCATCGTATACGACGACGTTGGCTCCAGATGGTAAAACCCTTAGATTTTCAGCAAATGTATTTATAAAGAGAAACTGCATGAACTACACAATTTTTTTATTTTCTAATAACAAGTTTATTCAATGAGGAGAAACAAATGCTAAATTATTGTTGTGTCGTAACTTAATTTTTGTTCAGCCTTTGTGACCCATCTTCATGAAGTTAAATGCAAAAATGTTGAAATTGGCCCTATCCTGCAATGATAAGGAAGCCTTAAAAATATCACTGGATCCGGGGAGGTGATGGTCGAGTGGTTAAGGTGTTGGGGCTTGAGTCCAGAAGATCATGGGTTCAAATCCCCACCTGACTGAAAAATCACTAAGGGCCCTTGGGCAAGGCCTTTAATCCCCTATTGCTCCCTATTGCCCTATTGCAGTGAGTGCCTTGTATGGCAGCACCCTGACATCGGGGTGAATGTGAGGCATAATTGTAAAGCGCTTTGAGCATCTGACGCAGATAGAAAAGCCCTATATAAATGCAGTCCATTTACCATTTATCTGGATTGTGTTCTGGATCATTGCCAAAATTTAATGACTTCTAAGTTAGGCCAAGATACACCCCTGGTAAAAATTTCATTGAAATCCTTTGAGGATTTTTTGAGTAATCCTGCTAACAAACAAACCAACAAACAAATGGACGCAACCTAAAACATAATTTCCTTGGCGGGGGTAATAAACAGAATATGGAAACAAATTCTGATGAACATCTGTATACAAATGCTGGTTTTGCAGCCCTGAATTGCACTTCAGTACATGTACAGCATAAATAATTGCACCACACTTCAAAATTTCAGTGACTGTAAACACATTTTAATTGCATGAATAGAACTATTGGACACGTACCTGAGCATACCTGAATGTTCGGTCACTGACCGGTACGAGTGCTGTGGGCTTTGTGGCTCAATGTGTCTCTTCTGTGCTCTTCTGGACCCGGGCAGATTAGTTCATTTATTATTAATTTTGGTGACATGTTTTTTTCATCTTGCAGTGTTCTTCCAAGGTTTTGTTGATGAAATCCAAACATAGCGTGCAGAGGGCTTTACCGGGGAGCTCAACTTTGAAAAGGTTGGAAATCTACGTATTCACAGAGAATTCTCATCCATGTTTTATGCCAAAAAAATTTACAAGAGGTCCCTCTGAAATATCATTAAAAATGTTAGTCATTGTGTATTTCATTTCTATCAGTTTCCCAAAGAAAAAGAACTAGAGAATGAATTTCAATAACCATGGAACATGTCTTATTTATTGTATCACAATATTACTGTATCACACACACACACACACGCACACACACACATACATATATATATATATATATATATAAATGTATATACACATATATACATATATATATATATACACGAGTATATGATGGATTTATTTGCTGATGACCTGAGTCTCTTCAACATGAAATGATGACAATGAGGACAAGCTTGTAAAAAAGTGTGCAGGTCTCTCTGACTCTCACTAAAAATACTGTTCATTATTTTAGATTGTAACTGAACTACAAACCACTCCCCCCACCTGTGCAAAGAAAGGTGTGTGTGTGTGCAGAAAAAGAGATAAGAATTCTGCATCAACACAGAGCAACCTCTATTTCTATTTTACTTCACTGTACATAGAGAGACAGGAAGCACAGCAAAAGAACTGACATAAAGAAAAACAGCAAGCTTCATCAAAGCAGATGTGCTCAGGCTCATCTCAACAACCCATGTGACTGATGTGCAGAGATCGATTAGTGATGCCTGTCAGTTTGCAGGACAGACTGACTGATGTGTCAGCAGAGGTGAGGAGTCACTGGATGGAGGAGGAGGAGGAAAAGGAGGAGGTCAGCATTGATGGATATCTGACACTACACGCTGCCTTTCACCTGCCCGGTCCGACACAAGCTGTCTGACTCCTACAAGTCACATGTGAAGCCTGGAGATGTTCTCTGGGTGAAATCAGACTGATGATGGATGGATATAGTTCCAGTTACAAAACTGCCCCTTTTCCACCAAACACTCCAGCAGAAAATGATAAAAAAAAAAAAAAACACCAACAATGGGCACTTGTGACCTGATTCCCACACCTCCTGTTCTTATTCTTTCACTTTGCTGACAATAATGTGGTTTGACGTGTCTGATGGACTTTCTCCACACAATCCAGTCACAAACCCCCTCCCCATCCAGACCTTTGACCTTTGAGTCTTCCTTGACTCTGGCCAGCCACCTCCACACATCACTCACGTTAGCCTCTTCCAGCCGATCCATCTAAACGTCACATTATTCGTCATCTCTCGCTGCCACTGTTCTTTTCGATACCTCGCCCTGTAAGATGTTATCTTACTCATGATCATTAAACTGCACATATTCTGTTCCAAGCTCTTCTCCCTTCTTCTAACTTCCTCTCTGATTCCTGCCTTCTGGTGCTGCACAGCACAGTGTCATCAGCTCATTCCGGGGTTTCCGTCTGGTCCATAACTCATATATCCATGTACACTCTGAAGCTCTGACATACTTTATGACCTCTTGTCTCTTGTGCACATGTAGCAGCAGTTTATTTGCTCCTAACTAGCTCAACAAAACTTGCAGAATGCATGACATTTGTGACGTGTTCTTCACTGTGCAGACATTTGCACAGTTCTATATGCAGGACGCATTCAGACTGTATGCAGACTACCTGCAGATTCAATCAATCAATCAATCAATTTTTTTTATATAGCGCCAAATCACAACAAACAGTTGCCCCAAGGCGCTTTATATTGTAAGGCAAGGCCATACAATAATATGTAAAACCCCAACGGTCAAAACGACCCCCTGTGAGCAAGCACTTGGCTACAGTGGGAAGGAAAAACCTCCCTTTTAACAGGAAGAAACCTCCAGCAGAACCAGGCTCAGGGAGGGGCAGTCTTCTGCTGGGACTGGTTGGGGCTGAGGGAGAGAACCAGGAAAAAGACATGCTGTGGAGGGGAGCAGAGATCGATCACTAATGATTAAATGCAGAGTGGTGGCATACAGAGCAAAAAGAGAAAGAAACAGTGCATCATGGAACCCCCCAGCAGTCTACGTCTATAGCAGCATAACTAAGGGATGGTTCAGGGTCACCTGATCCAGCCCTAACTATAAGCTTTAGCAAAAAGGAAAGTTTTAAGCCTAATCTTAAAAGTAGAGAGGGTATCTGTCTCCCTGATCTGAATTGGGAGCTGGTTCCACAGGAGAGGAGCCTGAAAGCTGAAGGCTCTGCCTCCCATTCTACTCTTACAAACCCTAGGAACTACAAGTAAGCCTGCAGTCTGAGAGCGAAGCGCTCTATTGGGGTGATATGGTACTACGAGGTCCCTAAGATAAGATGGGACCTGATTATTCAAAACCTTATAAGTAAGAAGAAGAATTTTAAATTCTATTCTAGAATTAACAGGAAGCCAATGAAGAGAGGCCATATGGGTGAGATATGCTCTCTCCTTCTAGTCCCCGTCATACTCTAGCTGCAGCATTTTGAATTAACTGAAGGCTTTTTAGGGAACTTTTAGGACAACCTGATAATAATGAATTACAATAGTCCAGCCTAGAGGAAATAAATGCATGAATTAGTTTTCAGCATCACTCTGAGACAAGACCTTTCTGATTTTAGAGATATTGCGTAAATGCAAAAAAGCAGTCCTACATATTTGTTTAATATGCGCTTTGAATGACATATCCTGATCAAAAATGACTCCAAGATTTTCTCACAGTATACTAGAGGTCAGGGTAATGCCATCCACAGTAAGGATCTGGTTAGACACCATGTTTCTAAGATTTGTGGGGCCAAGTACAATAACTTCAGTTTTATCTGAGTTTAAAAGCAGGAAATTAGAGGTCATCCATGTCTTTATGTCTGTAAGACAATCCTGCAGTTTAGCTAATTGGTGTGTGTCGTCTGGCTTCATGGATAGGATAAAGCTGGGTAATCATCTGCGTAACAATGAAAATTTAAGCAATACCGTCTAATAATACTGCCTAAGGGAAGCATATATAAAGTGAATAAAATTGGTCCTAGCACAGAACCTTGTGGAACTCCATAATTAACTTTAGTCTGTGAAGAAGATTCCCCATTTACATGAACAAATTGTATCTATTAGACAAATATGATTCAAACCACCGCAGCGCAGTGCCTTTAATACCTATGGCATGCTCTAATCTCTGTAATAAAAATTTTATGGTCAACAGTATCAAAAGCAGCACTGAGGTCTAACAGAACAAGCACAGAGATGAGTCCACTGTCCGAGGCCATAAGAAGATCATTTGTAACCTTCACTAATGCTGTTTCTGTACTATGATGAATTCTAAAACCTGACTGAAACTCTTCAAATAGACCATTCCTCTGCAGATGATCAGTTAGCTGTTTACAACTACCCTTTCAAGAATTTTTGAGAGAAAAGGAAGGTTGGAGATTGGCCTATAATTAGCTAAGATAACTGGGTCAAGTGATGGCTTTTTAAGTAATGGTTTAATTACTGCCACCTTAAAAGCCTGTGGTACATAGCCAACTAACAAAGATAGATTGATCATATTTAAGATCGAAGCATTAAATAATGGTAGGCTTCCTTGAGCAGCCTGGTAGGAATGGGGTCTAATAAACATGTTGATGGTTTGGATGAAGTAACTAATGAAAATAACTCAGACAGAACAATCGGAGAGAAAGAGTCTAACCAAATACCGGCATCACTGAAAGCAGCCAAAGATAACGATACGTCTTTGGGATGGTTATGAGTAATTTTTTCTCTAATAGTTAAAATTTTGTTAGCAAAGAAAGTCATGAACTCAATTACTAGTTAAAGTTAATGGAATACTCAGCTCAATAGAGCTCTGACTCTTTGTCAGCCTGGCTACAGTGCTGAAAAGAAACCTGGGGTTGTTCTTATTTTCTTCAATTAGTGATGAGTAGAAAGATGTCCTAGCTTTACGGAGGGCTTTTTTATAGAGCAACAGACTCTTTTTCCAGGCTAAGTGAAGATCTTCTAAATTAGTGAGACGCCATTTCCTCTCCAACTTACGGGTTATCTGCTTTAAGCTACGAGTTTGAGAGTTATACCATGGAGTCAGACACTTCTGATTTAAAGCTCTCTTTTTCAGAGGAGCTACAGCATCCAAAGCTGTCTTCAATGAGGATGTAAACTATTGACGAGATACTCTATCTCCCTTACAGAGTTTAGGTAGCTACTCTGCACTGTGTTGTTATATGGCATTAGAGAACATAAAGAAGGAATCATATCCTTAAACCTAGTTACAGCGCTTTCTGAAAGACTTCTAGTGTAATGAAACTTATTCCCTACTGCTGGGTAGTCCATCAGAGTAAATGTAAATGTTATTAAAAAATGATCAGACAGAAGGGAGTTTTCAGGGAATACTGTTAAGTCTTCTATTTCCATACCATAAGTCAGAACAAGATCTAAGATATGATTAAAGTGGTGGGTGGACTCATTTACTTTTGAGCAAAGCCAATAGAGTCTAATAATAGATTAAATGCAGTGTTGAGGCTGTCATTCTCAGCATCTGTGTGGATGTTAAAATCGCCCACTATAATTATCTTATCTGAGCTAAGCACTAAGTCAGACAAAAGGTCTGAAAATTCACAGAGAAACTCACAGTAACGACCAGGTGGACGATAGATAATAACAAATAAAACTGGTTTTTGGGACTTCCAATTTGGATGGACAAGACTAAGAGACAAGCTTTCAAATGAATTAAAGCTCTGTCTGGGTTTTTGATTAATTAATAAGCTGGAATGGAAGATTGCTGCTAATCCACCGCCCCGGCCCGTGCTACGAGCATTCTGACAGTTAGTGTGACTCGGGGGTGTTGACTCATTTAAACTAACATATTCATCCTGCTGTAACCAGGTTTCTGTTAGGCAGAATAAATCAATATGTTGATCAATTATTATATCATTTACCAACAGGGACTTAGAAGAGAGAGACCTAATGTTTAATAGACCACATTTAACTGTTTTAGTCTGTGGTGCAGTTGAAGGTGCTATATTATTTTTTCTTTTTGAATTTTTATGCTTAAATAGATTTTTGCTGGTTATTGGTAGTCTGGGAGCAGGCACCGTCTCTACGGGGATGGGGTAATGAGGGGATGGCAGGGGGAGAGAAGCTGCAGAGAGGTGTGTAAGACTACAACTCTGCTTCCTGGTCCCAACCCTGGATAGTCACGGTTTGGAGGATTTAAGAAAATTAGCTCTCATTTCTAGAAATGAGAGCTGCTCCATCCAAAGTGGGATGGATGCCGTCTCTCCTAACAAGACCAGGTTTTCCACAGATTGTGTGCAGACTTGTATGCTGACCGTATGTAGACTGTCACAGACTGTATGCTGACTATATACTGACTGTATATAGACTATACAGTCTGCATAGTCTGCATACAGTCTGTGTACAGTCAGCATACAGTCTATGAGCAGTCAGCATACAGTCTGCATACAGCCAGCACACAGTCTGTGTACAGTCAGCATACAGTCTGCATACAGTAAGCATACAGTCTGCATACAGTCAGCATACAGTCTGTGTACAGTCTACGTACACTCAGCATACAGTCTGTGTGGACTCTGTGTATAGTCTACATACAGCCAGCATATAGTCTGCATACAGTGTATGTACAGTCATCATACAGGCTGTGTGCACTCTGTGTGCAGTCTACATACAGTCAGCATACAGCCTACAGTCTGCATACAGTGTACGTACAGTCAGCATACAGGCTGTGTGCACTCTGTGTACAGTCTACATACAGCCAGCATACAGTCTGTGTATAGTCTACATACTGTCAGCATACAGTCTGTGTATAGTCTACATACAGTCTGCGTACAGTCTGTTGCCTCCATGCTAACAGACATTTTTGCCTGTTCAGGGGAGACAAGAAGTGGTTTACAGTGAGTGTTGTTAGCTTGCCCTGTGCCATTACGTTATTTAACTGGTTAGTCTGTGACACTGTTTGCATTCTAAATAACATTTTTCTTCTCCAAGTCAAAATGTTAACCCCAAAACATCTTTAAACAGAGTCCAGGTTGAAAAAAATGTAGACGTTTCCCTTTAATGTAGCTTCCAGCCACATTAAGGACTGGTTGTGATATTCTGGCCCAAGATGTGATCATTCTGGCATCTCTGCACAAATATACATTAGATTTGGAGATAATTACCTCATTACTTCTGTGGGTTCTTTCTGTTATGATGTTCAACATTTGAATTTGATGAAGAATGGTTGAAAATGGTTCAAGTAAATGGACTTAAAACCTTCTGATTAAGATTTTGGATTGTCTGAGAGCATTGTGTTTTTGCAACAGTAAAAGTCAACCTCAGGAACACAATGTGCCTCATTATTCTGTACACAGTGTAGAGCACCAGTACTTTGCCTTGAACTCCTTTTAACCTTCAAGCTCCTCACTCTGCCTGTAACAGCGAATCCACTAAATTCATCTGCTGGCATCCACAAAGTCATTGTTTCATTCAACCCACAATTCATAGCCACATGTTAGGATTGGATGATAAACTGATTGACACACTTAGAGCTTTGCATTCTGACTCAGGTCATTGGTCAGCATGAGTCCAATGCATCGACTACATTAGTGCTACCACTGTCACAATCCACCTGTCAACCTCACACTGATGTCCCCAACATAAGTCCTTCTCTTCAGGCAGTAATTCCCTCACAAACCAAAGAGAGGAAGCCACAAGGACAAAGATTTGAAAGTGTTGCTCTTCATTCCAAATCCAAGATAATGGTGCACTGAATGACAGCACAATGGAGAAGCCCACAGATTATGATGTATGCAGATGACACACTACTGTAAGTAACAGTAGCTTGCAACTGTAGTTGGACTCATCCCTCTGTTTAGATGAGACACTGATTGCTTGATACCTGCAGAACACACACAGTAGCCCTTCAATAACGTGAAACATTAATCCAGCCTCTTTGCAGCCAGTGCTCAGGTTTATGCTCAAAATGTGCAACTTCCAGATAGCACTGTGTGCTTGGACACGCCCCCAAATGTGTTTGCACCTTGTGATCCCAGATCTGTATTATCTGCAACATGTGGTGTTGCAATAATATTTAAATGAAGTCAAGTAAGTTCTTATGGCAGTGCAACAAACAAAAGTACATCATAAACACTCAGAGAGGACACTGACTCCACACCCACCTTTCAAAGAATCAGTCATTTCAAGAAAATATTCCACTGGCAAATATATGAAGTCATGAAAGTAAGTGCCTTGGGCTGCTCCCTGGAGATCTTCAACCACCACTGCATTCATAGAGCATCTAGTATCAAAGACCTCTCCTATCCTTTACATGGACTGTTTTCCCTCCTGCCATCAGGAACAAGGTACAGGAGTGTTCGCACCAGGACCCACCAGGTTCCTCAACACCTTTGTTCCTCAGGTTGTGAAGTGTCCCCACCCACTGCCTTTCTTTACAATTCCTTTAAACCCTCCAACTGCTCTGTCAGGACTCTCCTCCGACTCTTGATGGACATAATGATATTGGAATTTCCCACAATTCACTGGTGCACTGCATCACCCTCACACTGCAGAGTGCACTTTACATGAAACTAGTACAATTCTCATATACTTCTATTTGCCCCACCAAACTGCCTTGGGTTCTGGATGGCAACCACCCAGGCAGATAACTGGCCCATTCCCACATCTCTACAGTAACCATCTATCTTCTGCAACCAGGTGAAAAGTGGGTGTCCTGTTGCTCTTCTCCAGCTACTGGAGTCCTCAACACTCAGGTACCTGCGTGCATAAGTAATGAGCCACATGGCCAAAATGTTGTCGCTGACGCTTCCTCACAATGCAAGTGATACTCCTCATCTTAGTATCTCTTAGTAACTGCTTGCTTGATACAAAGTAATTCCAGCGGTACTCAAGAAGCCTTTGAAGACACTTAGTACCAAAAGTACCAGTCGTTACATTAGGTCAAAGGTTAAGTCTCACAACCATATAGCAACACAGGCAAAACCAGGAGCCTAATGGCTTGGAACTTCATTTGCCTGCAAAGATACTGGCATAGGCAAACACCTCTGTCCAGTGACCTCATGAGATCTTCCAAAGACAAGATCTTCTCAATTTCAAAGACAGAGGACCCAGAGACATGTATGTCACTGCTGAGATAAGTGAATGTCTCTACAAGTTCAACCCTTATCCACATAGAGGTACACTTCTGGTGGCTGAGTCCAGGAAGTCATTAAAAGCCTGAATCTTAGTCTTGATCCAAGACAGTCTAAAACCCAGACACTATGATTCCATTCAGCTTCACAAGTGCTGCATTCAGAGTATGCTTGATGCTTGAGTTCTATGAGTACTCACAGGGCTACAGTTCAGTCAACAGTTCATTTCTTGGGTGCAAAGCCAGACTGTTCCAGTCACTAAGCAGCAAGTAGCTGGAACTGGATACTATTAAGAATGATCCTTGAAAGCAACTTCCCTGGCACAGAGAGCAGTGTGATACCCCTATAGTTGCTACAATCCATACAATCCAGCCCAGTCTCATGGTTTTAGATCGTGATACCATCACAAAATTTAGTTGATTTTCATAGCCTGAACCCTAACACCCCACAGCAGGTTTGTAAACAGGCCAGTCTCACGGCAGTTTGTTATCTACTACACAGTGATAATGGGCCTCATGTATCAACGTGCGTACGACGATATTTGAGCGTATATGGGGTGTACGCCAAAACGGCTGTGCTACTTGGCATTTATCAATGTGGTCATTGAAGTACGCTGCGCTGAAAATATACACCAAGTCGAGAGGTGGTGTAAATTATACACCAAAATGAACCAGCGCTGGAATCCACATAAAAATGAAAATGATCAACATGATAAACAGTGCCATTATACAAATCAATGCATATGTTAAATAAATAACACTTTCTTGATTATACTACATAATAATCAATACAAATCCCGCTTTGCAGGATTGTTATGGAGCACGATCCGTGGCCACAGCGCTGACTGCAAAGAAAGCGCTGCTCGCCTTTTTCTCCAGACTTCGAGCCTGGAGCCAGAGCAGCGCTGAGATTAACTTTATGTGGTGTGATCGTTTTAGACAACGAAATTGATAATTACAACTGTAGTGTTGTCATGCCCTTCGCTCGTGCTGCAATCAGGTTGTGTCGTCTCCATTCGTTTGTCACAATAAAATAAAGAAAGAAATACATTTTAAAAATAAAGAAATCTGAAAAATTAGGCGTGTCTTATTAACTGAGCGAGCAAATATCCACATGTCAAGAATTATTGACATGTGAAAAGAGAATACAGTGGTCCCTCGCTATAACGCGAGTTTTTCAGTCCAATTTTGCATGCTTTTTTTTACAGTGTTCTGTGTTCTGCGTATCGCCCAGAAGAAAAAAGAGCGCCAACAACTACTCATAACTGTGTTTGTCACTCAGAAACAGACACCTGCAGCCAGGTGTGAGTGGAAAAAGGCGCGGCGCCAGGACGCAGAGGCGCAATCTGTGAAATACTGGTCAGTCACTATTAATAATTTCCTATGTGTCCAACCTCGTACGTTGATCGTTAAAATTAAATTTGTTAGTTCTAAAAGCCATCATAATTATTAAAACATTCTATTTTTATTTCTCAAACAAATGTTTGAGCCTGAAAACAGGTTGGTCTTATTTTTCTACTAAGGTTTGAACTTTGAGAGTGTTTACACACGAGAGAAAAGTGAGAAAATGTTCATGCCTGATTGAGAAAAGTGTATAAAGTGGTTTTACAGGGGTTTTACAGCTTTGAAACGTCTATAATTGTAAAAAATAACGCTGACTATGTAGCGGTTTCGCGTATTACGGGCTATTTTTAGAACGTAACTCCCACGATAAACGAGGGACCACTGTAACACTTATTTGATTATACTACAAAACAATTAATACAACGGCCGCTTTTGATGCTCTATTGGCACGCATCGTGATTGGTGGAGTTCTTTTTCTTTGCCGTCTTCCTGCCTTCCATGTCGTAAAATGAGGGTGTGTCTGAAGTGGAGTCTGCATATTTATGGGCGTGTTTATTATAATTACGATTGTTTTCACCCGCCACATTTATCAAGGTCACATCAGGCGTACGCCGGAACTGGGCAGGTGCGCACTGCTTGATACATGTCACGGCAACTTTGGTGTACTTCAAATTTACACCGTAAATTTACGCCACAAGTGCACAACTTTGATACATGAGGCCCACTGTCACAAAATTAGATCATGATAGCATCACAAAAATATACTAAATTTCAAGGGGATATCAAATAGATTAGATCACTTTATGTTATGCCATGATGAACTGTTGTCAGACTGCATTGTACGATCACCCTTTCATTTTTCCGATTGGGGCAACAAGTCCTTTTTCCCAAACTGTAGGGATGATACCTTATTCCAGACTGAAACAAAAATTGTTTGCAATGCCAGGAGAACAGCATCTTCATTTGCCTGTAGGACCGTTGCTCCAGTGCCACAAATCCCTGGCGCTTTCCCTGCCCTCTGTTGTTTCATGGCCTTTGCGATCTCAACAAGATTAGGTGGTTTACAATTGATTAGACAATCAGCTCGAAGAACCTGGTTTCAGAAATGTCAAACATCCCAGCAGGAGGACTGGCCTGATACAACTGCTCAAAGTAGGTGGCCTAACATGACGACAGCAGAGGCATCTGTCAGGAGTGACCCATCCTCTGCCATAACTACAGTGGGATGAGGTGTAGGTCTGGAGGAACAAAGTGCTTTGATTCCTCTGCAAGAAGGTCGAGGGTCACTAGACCACAGATAGTGTGTCACCTGATCACAGATTCCTCTCACAAATGCATCCCTGTCCATTCCTCAGTGGCATCACAGCTCCCTGTAAGTCCCAGTTCCTCTAAGATTTCCAACAAGCCATGCACTCTGACTCCTCTGCATGATATTTAGAGTTTCCTCAGAGATGAAACAACTCCTCCAATACAATCCTCACCAACTTTAAGGGCAGGATTGTGGATGAGCTCCTACAACCTATTTGGATCACCAGCTGTGTCCAAGTCTGCAACATCTCCAGCCAAATTGCACGCAAATTCCTGAGAAACAACCTGATCTTGAAGTTTGGCCAGATTTAATCAGGAGCACTGAGCAGGCAGTACCCTGTGAGACTTCAACTGCATCATCAGGGAATCCACAACAAGTCTGTTGTCAGAAATCACAAACTGGTCCCACATGTAGACCCTACACTTCCACAGAATTCTCCTGCATTTTCCCACAATGACATGGTCAGTCTTCTTGACAATGTCACCGGTATGAGAATACCATGTCCAGTGGTGTACATCTTGATTTTGAAACCATGATCCAGCAACTCGTAGCTCCTGGCATTTTGCAAAGTCAAGGAGCATTGCACACTTTTACCATGGTTGCCAGATCTATGTGGACCAAGGCAGTGATCTTAACCAGCCCTGTCAGTGTCAGTGGGCACATTAAAAACACCCATGACAAAAAAGGTGTCATCTCTGGGGCAGATGTCAATCACCAAGTGAATCTGTGAATAAAAGGTCTCTCTCACAGAGACATCATCACCACAGGCAGTTCATGTTATGAGGAATGATATCTCCATTTGAAATTGTGCAAAAAGTGCAAGTAACAATTACAATAGACATATCTTGAATCTCAACCAGTCCCAAAAAATACTGAAAAAATATGATCACTGACCGATCCTCACAAAAATCACATCAGTTCTTCCCACCTGCCAGATATCTTGCTCACATTCATATAAACACACTTACAAGAAGCTGCTGTTAGAAATACAGGATGTGTATTTTTTACTTTTTCATCATGTATATAAAAGAAGAGGGAGCTCGGCCGTGTTCTGAATACCTGCTCATATAAGACATTTCTTTCAAAACGCACCTTGTTAAACAGAATTCTGCACATCATTTTATTTGGTCAGAGCTGCACTTGTGCTTTTCCTCTGCCTGCAGACTGACTCTCTGAGTGTTTGGAACATGATCAGCCCACATCATCATCCTGCGTGGCACTGGCTGGTACAAAGCTATGACTCATCCTCTATGACCTCATACACAACACTATCAAGGAGGTTGTGTTGTCACACAATTATAATCCTATATCCAAAACATGATGGACATATTTGTTGAAATATTGTTAGTGTGCTGACACTGTCCTGAATTTAAACTTTCAGTTTAAGCTGTGACATGCAAAGATGTGGTTCTCACTCTGAAACACGGTGACACAAATAAGTATTTGATCCACTGTTGATTTTGTAAGTTTTCCCACCTACAAAGAATGTAGAGGTCTATAATTTGTGAGAGACAATCTAAAAAAAATTTAGAAAATCACATTGTATGATTTTTAAATACTTAATTTGCATTTTATTGCATGAAATAAGTATTTGATCAACTACCAAACAGCAAGAATTCTGGCTCACACAGACCTGTTAATTTTTCTTTAAGAAGCCCTCTTATTCTGCACTCTTTACCTGTATTAACTGCACCTCTTTGAACTTGTTACCTGTATAAAAGAGACCTGACCTCTACTGGTGGTTGGCTCTCACTGCGGTATTGTATCACTTCCTGTTCCGGAGCACAGCGGTGTTTTGCTGTATCTGTTAGCTGTTTAATCTGCACAGTTAGATTGATCTAGTTAACTAGATAACGATTTGTTTCACAGTGTAATCTTCACGTGCCTTAACTAAAGCACTCCCTCTGCTGAATCACCTCTAAATTATTTACACATTATTCACTTTGTGTGTTTTTAGGAATCTGCTAGCTTAGCGCAGCTACTAGCTCTTAGCTGGTTTAGATGGCGGCTTCTCCTGTCTCTCCCGCACTTTTCTGCTCTGGGTGTGAAATGTTTAGTTATTCCTCGGCCTCCTTTAGCAGTAATGGTACTTGTAATAAGTGTAGCTTATTCGTAGCTTTGGAGGCCAGGCTGGGTGAATTGGAGACTTGGCTCCGCACCTTGGAAAATCCCACAACGAGCCAGGCCCCTGTAGTCGGTGCGGACCAAGGTAGCTTAGCCGCCGTTAGTTCCCCTCCAGCAGATCCCGAGCAGCCGGGAAAGCAGGCCGACTGGGTGACTGTGAGGAGGAAGCGTAGTCCTAAACAGAAGCCCCGTGTACACCGCCAACCCGTTCACATCTCTAACCATTTTTCCCCACTCGGCGACACACCCGCCGAGGAACAAACTCTGGTTATTGGTGACTCTGTTTTGAGAAATGTGAAGTTAGCAACACCGGCAACCATAGTCAATTGTCTTCCAGGGGCCAGAGCAGGCGACACTGAAGGAAATTTGAAACTGCTGGCTAAGGCTAAGCATAGATTTGGTAAGATTGTAATTCACGTCGGCAGTAATGACACCCGGTTACGCCAATCGGAGGTCACTAAAATTAACATTGAATCGGTGTGTAACTTTGCAAAAACAATATCGGACTCTGTAGTTTTCTCTGGGCCCCTCCCCAATCGGACCGGGAGTTACATGTTTAGCCGCATGTTCTCCTTGAATTGCTGGCTGTCTGAGTGGTGTCCAAAAAATGAGGTGGGCTTCATAGATAATTAGCAAAGCTTCTGGGGAAAACCTGGTCTTGTTAGGAGAGACGTCGTCCATCCCACTTTGGATGGAGCAGCTCTCATTTCTAGAAATCTGGCCAATTTTCTTAAATCCTCCAAACCGTGACTATCCAGGGTTGGGACCAGGAAGCAGAGTTGTAGTCTTACACACCTCTCTGCAGCTTCTCTCCCCCTGCCATCCCCTCATTACCTCATCCCCGTAGAGACGGTGCCTGCTCCCAGACCACCAATAACCAGTAAAAATATATTTAAGCATAAAAATTCAAAAAGAAAAAATAATATAGCACCTTAAACTGCACCACAGACTAAAACAGTTAAATGTGGTCTATTAAACATTAGATCTCTCTCTTCTAAGTCCCTGTTAGTAAATGATATAATAATTGATCAACATATTGATTTATTCTGCCTTACAGAAACCTGGTTACACCAGGATGAATATGTTAGTTTAAATGAGTCAACACCCCCGAGTCACACTAACTGCCAGAACACTCGTAGCACGTGCCGAGGCGGAGGATTAGCAGCAATCTTCCACTCCAGTTTATTAATTAATCAAAAACCCAGACAGAGCTTTAATTCATTTGAAAGCTTGACTCTTAGTCTTGTCCATCCAAATTGGAAGTCCCAAAAACCAGTTTTATTTGTTGTTATCTATCGTCCAGCTGGTCTTTACTGTGAGTTTCTCTGTGAATTTTCGGACCTTTTGTCTGACTTAGTGCTTAGCTCAGATAAGATAATTATAGTGGGCGATTTTAACATCCACACAGATGCTGAGAATGACAGTCTCAACACTGCATTTAATCTATTGTTAGACTCTATTGGCTTTGCTCAAAATTTAAATGGGTCCACCCACCACTTTAATCATACCTTAGATCTTGTTCTGACTTATGGTATGGAAATTGAAGACTTAACAGTATTCCCTGAAAACCCCCTTGTGTCTGATCATTTCTTAATAACATTTACATTTACTCTGATGGACTACCCAGCAGTGGGGAAAAGTTTCATTACAGTAGACGTCTTTCAGAAAGTGCTGTAACTAGGTTTAAGGATATGATTCCTTCTTTATGTTCTCCAATGCCATATACCAACACAGTGCAGAGTAGCTACCTAAACTCTGTGAGTGAGATAGATTATCTCGTCAATAGTTTTATATCCTCATTGAGGACAACTTTGGATACTGTAGCTCCTCTGAAAAAGAGAGCCTTAAATCAGAAGTGCCTGACTCTGTGGTATAACTCACAAACTCGCAGCTTAAAGCAGATAACCCGTAAGTTGGAGAGGCAATGGCGTCTCACTAATTTAGAAGATCTTCACTTAGCCTGGAAAAAGAGTCTGTTGTTCTATAAAAAAGCCTTCTGTAAAGCTAGGACATCTTACTACTCATCACTAATTGAAGAAAATAAGAACAGCCCCAGGTTTCTTTTCAGCACTGTAGCCAGGCTGACAAAGAGTCAGAGCTCTACTGAGCCGAGTATTCCTTTAACTTTAACTAGTAATGACTTCATGACTTTCTTTGCTAATAAAATTTTAACTATTAGACAAAAAATTACTCATTACCCAAAGACATATCGTTCTCTTTGGCTGCTTGCAGTGATGCCGGTATTTGGTTAGACTCTTTCTCTCCAATTGTCCTGTCTGAGTTATTTTCATTAGTTACTTCCTCCAAACCATTAACATGTCTATTAGACCCCATTCCTACCAGGCTGCTCAAGGAAGCCCTACCATTAATTAATGCTTCGATCTTAAATATGATCAATCTATCTTTATTAGTTGGCTATGTACCACAGGCTTTTAAGGTGGCAGTAATTAAACCTTTACTTAAAAAGCCATCACTTGACCCAGCTACGTTAGCTAATTACGAGGTCTGTCAATAAAGTATAGGTCCTTTTTATTTTTTTCAAAAACTATATGGATTTCATTCATATGTTTTTACGTCAGACATGCTTGAACCCTCGTGCGCATGCGTGAGTTTTTCCACGCCTGTCGGTGACGTCATTCGCCTGTGAGCACTCCTTGTGGGAGGAGTCGTCCGGCCCCTCGTCGGAATTCCTTTGTCTGATACGTTGCTGAGAGACTGGCGCTTTGTTTGATCAAAATTTTTTCTAAACCTGTGAGACACATCGAAGTGGACACGGTTCGAAAAATTAAGCTGGTTTTCGGTGAAAATTTTAACGGCTGATGAGAGATTTTGAGGTGATACTGTCGCTTTAAGGACTTCCCACGGTGCGAGACGTCGCGCAGCACTCTCAGGCGCCGTCGTCAGCCTGTTTCAAGCTTAAAACCTCCACATTTCAGGCTTCTCACAGAGAAGTTTCAGAAGAAGTCGGTTTTAGCATTTTATCTTGATATTCCACTGTTAAAGGAGATTTTTTTAATGAAAGACGTGTGGACGGATTGCAGCGTCGGCTCGCAGCCGCTGCGAGTCTCCACCACAGGAAAAACACCTCCGTTGGAAGCCTTAAGGACAAGTTGGAACATGTCCAGCTGTTAAACAATTTCTCATATACTCACTCCACTGAAAGCCATCAAAAGCCGCCTGGATTTTACAAATGGTTATGAACACAGAGGTGTTTTTCCTGTGCCGCCGCACAGCGCCGTCCGCACGTCTTTCATTAAAAAAATCTCCTTTAACAGTGGAATATTCGGATAAAATGCTGAAACCGACTTCTTCTGAAACTTCTCTGTTCTCTCACGACGTCCTGGATCAATAGAGCCACAAGAGAGTGTTTCTTTCTCTTTTTGCTCTGTATGCATCACTCTGCATTTAATCATTAGTGATTGATCTCTGCTCCCCTCCACAGCATGTCTTTTTCCTGGTTCTCTCCCTCAGCCCCAACCAGTCCCAGCAGAAGACTGCTCCTCCCTGAGCCTGGTTCTGCTGGAGGTTTCTTCCTGTTAAAAGGGAGTTTCCCACTGTCTCCAAGTGCTTGCTCACAGGGGGTCGTTTTGACCGTTGGGGTTTTTCCGTAATTATTGTATGGCTTTGCCTTACAATAATTACATTATAATTAGTGGAGTTGTGTCAGGAAGGGCATCCGGCGTAAAACCTGTGCCAATTCAACATGCGACCCCGAGTGCAAACAAGGGAGCAGCCGAAGGGACTTACTTTAGAAAATGGAAGAAACACAAGATGATTGTCAATCTCCCTCGGTCTGGGACTCCATGTAAGATCTCGCCTCATGGGGTAAGGATGATTTTGAGAAAGCTCAGAACTACACAGGAGGACCTGGTCAATGACCTGAAGAGAGCTGGGACCACAGTCACAAAGATTACATGAGTAACACATGATGCTGTCATGGTTTAAAATCCTGAAGGGCACCAAGGTCCCCCTGCTCAAACCAGCATATGTCCAGGCCCGTTTGAAGTTCACCAGTGACCATCTGGATGATCCAGAGGAGGCATGGGAGAAGGTCATGTTTGTCAGATGTGACCGAAATAGAGCTTTTTGGCATCAACTCCACTTACCATGTTTAGAGGATGACAACAACCCAAGAAAACCATCCCAACCGTGAAGCATGGGGGTGGATACATCATACTCTGGGGTGCTCTTCTGCATAGGGGACAGGACGACTGCACCATATTGAAGGGAGCATAGATGGGGTCATGTATTGCAAGATTTTGGCAAACAATCAATCAATCAATCAATTTTTTTATATAGCGCCAAATCACAACAAACAGTTGCCCCAAGGCGCTTTATATTGTAAGGCAAGGCCATACAATAATTATGTAAAACCCCAACGGTCAAAACGACCCCCTGTGAGCAAGCACTTGGCTACAGTGGGAAGGAAAAACTCCTTTTAACAGGAAGAAACCTCCAGCAGAACCAGGCTCAGGGTTCAACAACCGCCTTCCCTCAGTAACAGCATTGAAGATGAGTCATGGCTGGGTCTTCAGCATGACAATGACCCCAAACACACAGCCAGGGCAACTAAGGAGGGGCTCCGTAAGAAGCATTTCAAGGTCCTGGAGTGGCCTGGCCAGTCTCCAGACCTGAACTCAATAGAAAATCTTTGGAGGAGTTGAAACTCCAAACCTGAAAGATTTAGAGAAGATCTGTATGGAGGAGTGGACCAAAATCCCTGCTGCAGTGTGTAAACTTGGTCAAGAACTACAGGAAACATCTGACCTCTGTAACTGCAAACAAAGGTTTCTGTACCAAATATTAAGGTCTGTTTTTTTTTATTGTATCAAATACTTATTTCATGCAATAAAAAGCAAATTAATGATACAACGTGATTTTCTGATTTTTATTTTTTAAGATTCTGTCTCTCACAGTTGAAGTGTACCTACGATAAAAAATTACAGACCTCTCCATTGTTTGTTGGTGGGAAAACTTGCAAAATCGACAGTGGATCAAATACTTATTTTCTTCACTGTAACTGCAATCAATTTACTGCAATAAGTTGACAAATTCAACAAAGCAGGAATCTAATTTAGTGGAAATCATCTAATCAGAAGGGGTTACCAGCAGACTTTTGAAATGAGTAACTCATTTAATGAAGAGTGGCAATAGCTAACAAACAGGAAATTCATTTAGTGTGTGTGTGTGTGAGAGAGAGAGAGAGAGAGAGAGAGAGAGAGAGAGAGAGAGAGAGAGAGAGAGAATATGTAATATAACAATTTTTCATCTCTCAATTGAAAAGCTTAGATCAACATAAGAGGCTTACAGGACTGAAATCAGAAATGTGATAAAGCTGTGAGCAGTGTGTGTGTGTCAGTTGTTAGTGTATTAGGGTATGTGGTCAGCACTGACAGATGTGTGTTGTGTGTAGCAAATGGCACAATCTTGGTGTGGGATTAAAGATAAAGCTCTTAAAGGGTGGCAGAGGACGCACTCAGTGAAAAACGCACTTTGTGCCGACTGTTTGTCTTCATTTGTGTCACATACGAAACGAACAAAACAGGACTGTCCAAAAAAAAAAAAAACTCAGCTGGCAGTCAATTTCAAATTTACCATAATGGTATTATCCACATACATTTTGCCAGAAGGCATATTGTTATTTTTACAAATATTTATTTGCACTATCCCATGGATAATTGTAGCTAAAATTCCCCCAAATAAAAATGCTTCAAATACGTACATATTTTAGTAAAATTATTAAATTAAATTAATATCTAAAATCTTACACATGATAATATCAAACTATTTTGGTAGGTTTCTTTAATCATAATATTTTTGAAATATGACGACATATACAATATATTATATATTTTTTATTTATTTATTGCAACCAGTCATGCCAGACTGCCTTCAACATTTTGCCCATTTTAGGCTTGTTTTGCACAAATGACGGCATCT
The DNA here is from genome assembly GCF_902500255.1 of Thalassophryne amazonica. Taxonomy (NCBI): domain Eukaryota; kingdom Metazoa; phylum Chordata; class Actinopteri; order Batrachoidiformes; family Batrachoididae; genus Thalassophryne; species Thalassophryne amazonica. Next base: position 139,279,852 of record NC_047106.1, read on the forward strand.
CATACAGCCGCCCTGTACATATTTGAAATCATTGTACACAGTATTGTTATTCGGCACTGTGAAATTTTACACTAATTCATATTAAATGTCAAATGGTAAATGGACTGCATTTATATAGCGCTTTTCCATCTGCATCAGACGCTCAAAGCGCTTTACAATTATGCCTCACATTCACCCTAATGTCAACTTTTGTCAAAAATTGATGGCAGCTAAACTCAAATATGGTCTCATCGGGGACACTGACGCAGCAACAAATATGGCATCAGTACACTTTTGCTTTTAGGTTAGTGTTTTGAAAGAAAAAGGTAAACTAAATAATTCCATTTATGCTTCCAAAGTTTCTGATTGGAATAATCTAGTTGCTTGTTTGCTGGGCTCGCAACATGTTTTGCTGTTTGCTCTGTTTGACTCGCACCACAGTCCACGGCACGCACAAGCATCAACACTCAAGCTCGCCTTTTGACCCTATCCACCTTATTCCTGGGGGCGCTGCTGTAGATGTGATTAATAACAATAACAATAATAACAAAATTAATTTATAATGCACTTTACATTTACAATAAATCTCAAAGTGCTACAGTAATTAAAAGGAAAGATCAATAAAAACAGAAACAAAAATCAACAGATTAAAAAAACATATCAATCTTGTAAAATAAAATGTAGAAATATGGCTTAGAGTTTATTTTAATCAAGGCTCACATGTATTCTGTCACATTAGTTCGTACATTATAATTAACAAATATTTACCAACCCGGAGATCTGTTTTAACCTGTGATGCATGAAAACCTGCTGTCTCCATTTCACCTGATGCTGAAACTCAAACCCAGGCTCAGTGATCAAGGACTTTAAGGCTTCTGCTGGACTCTACGTCTGCCTTAAGGTAAATAAGTTGTGTCCCAAGACCTCTTTTAGCCAAAGAGGACCGACCTTATTACTGTGCAGGTCCTGTTCCTGGAGAGCACCTGCATGTTTTTCACGTCTACTCAAGTCACACCTGATTTTTTTTTTTTAAAAAAGTGGTGTTATCCAGCTCTTGATTGACTGATATTGTTCACTGCCTGGGAGTGGAACAGGGAGACTTAGAAAATATGCAGGGCAGGAGCCCTCCAGGAACTAGAGTGACAATGTGTGCAAATGAGATGAAATGTCTGTTACTTATGGAAATAAATGAGCATGTCTATAATAATAATAATAATAATAATGCGCAGAGTTGGACTGTGTATTCTGCATGTAGTTCTATGTATTGAACTATCGTATCGTTGTATTTGTATTGAACTGTATAGTTCAGGGGTGGCCAAGTTCGGTCCTTGAGAGCCACATTCCTGACACTCTTAGTTGTCTCCCTGCTCCAACACACCTGAATCCAATGAAAGGCTCATTAAAAGTCTGCTAACGAGTCTTTCATTGGATTCAGGTGTGTTGGAGCAGGGAGACAACTAAGAGTGTCAGGAATGTGGCTCTCGAGGACCGAACTTGGCCACCCCTGGTATAGTTTAATACAAATACATGTATTGTGGCATCCTTTACACAGTGTATATATATATATATATATATATATATATATATATATATATATATATATATATATATATATATATATATACATATTACAATAGCCAAGTGGCCTCTGCGTGTGTGCATATGGCTTTGTTCATGGAGAAACTGGGGAGAGCTGACATTTGCAATTTGGTATGAGAAATTAGCGATATTAGATAACAACAGTGAACAATGGTCATTGTGCTGCAATGCACCATGGGAGTTTGGGGGTTTAAAATGTTGTTATTGTGGTTCTTGTTAGTAAAACAGTGTTGTTAGTGTTACTGATTTATTGTGTATTTATAGTTCAATTGTTTTAGTCAGTTTAGGTAAGTGTCGTGTTGCCGTTACCATGAGTGAGTTAAGTGTCATGTTGCCGGTACCATGAATGAAAACTGTACTGCATTTGATGTCTTCTGCCACCGTGTCTGCAGAACGCAGAAAAGACAAAAAGTTGTGCATGCATGTGTGAGTACATATAATTTCAATCAGACAAACTGGAGAGAGCTGACATTTGCTGTTTGATAAGCTGATGTATTTTGGGTCAAGGATGAACACTGCCAAAACCGAAAGTTGATAGGACTAATATTTTTGGAGAAACTATTAATACTAGCGAACAACACTGAACAATGGACACTGCTAATTGCATCAGGGAGAGGTAAATCATCTTTATACTAAAAGCGTGAGTGCATGCATACGTGTGTGATTTTTTTAGTACGTTCAGTACATAATACAAGTACATAATATAATTGCAAATACATGGATGACACAAGAAAGTGAAACACTATTTCCATTGTGGTCATTTAAAAATCAAATGGCAAAAAATAGAATTAAAAATAAAATCACTGATAATAATAGTGTATATATGATAACAAAAACCTAAACAATTTATGAATACATTAAGACAGTAAATTTAAAAAAGAATGTAATTAACAGTCAATAAAAGGGTTGAGTTCTTCTAAAAAGTGTTGAGGTCTTAGGTTTCGAAAACATTCTGGACTCACACGCCATTTCAACTCATTACAGAAACTTTGCATTATTTATTGCCACCCTTGAAAAATGTGAGCTACCTATTTTTATAAACACTACCCATTCTAGAGCCCGTGGACACATCAATGTCTCAACCAAAACAACCCTACATGCAAGCACATTGGTGAGTTTGGGTGCAGGAAGAAACCTCAAGCAGTCCACACTCATTTTTTTGTGTTGGGGTCCTCAGCACTGATGCACCTGCATACTGGACAAGAGTACAAGTCATTCTCCTCATCTCGTTCTCCCCAAGTACCAGTGTTCCGGTGTCTCAGTGCTGAGGACACATCCACATATCTCCAGGCTGCTGCAGATGGAGATACGGGCTCTTTTGGAAGGTGGAGATGAGACAGTGGTTAGTCTGGGTGGTTGTCAGTCTGGATCGTGGGTGGGTCCATGGGGTGGTGGATGTGCCACACCAGCACACACTTCCAGAGCTGATGGGGTCCACATTACAATCCACATCCAGATGAAACTGAGCCTGTTGGAAGCCTGAGCTACAACAACATGATGGTGCATGTTTTAAGACAGTTGAGAGTATATGACCAGAAACAGACAACCAAAGGTCACAAATACCACGGAATGCTAACCGGAGCCATAAAACTGGACCAGGACAGCTGGAGGAAAATGTGACAGCATCAATACTAATTCATTTCCATCTTTTAGTTTGCCTATATGGCTTACGTCCATGTCTGTGTGGAGGTCAATATCTCAGCAAAGAAGTAGGCACCAGGTCGATTGTAATTATAAAACAGGTGTCATGAATGAATATTTTATGTTCTACGATGGTGAATTTATTCTCTGCCCAAACCCATGAGACAACACGCACAACTGAAGCAGCAGTTCCCCACAAATCTAAGATCGCTCCCTTTTAAATACCAGGAAATAATAAAACCCTGCTCTGAAGGTCACAGCAGCACACTGTATTAAGAGCTGCTGCAGCTTTATGAAGCTTATAGTACATTAGGCAAAAAATCTCTGCCAAGCTGAATATGATCTGATGTTATTACTGATTGATTGATTTTAATTATATGTTTAAATAATTAATTGTATGAGGTCACAGTTGTTGAGGAAACTTTCTTAATGTTTTTTATGGAGTGAAGATAAATGTCGGTGGAGTGGGCGTGCCTGAAACCTCAAACAATACTGTGACTTAGGGTTACCTTAAACTTACCACTTCTGATAGAAAGTCCACATCTGTTGCTATGGTGACACAGGGTATGATAAAGGGTCTCTATTGACAAACAGATGTGGGAGAAAACGTATGTTCTTCTGCTGATTTAAAAATAGCTGTTTGTGCAAACTCAAACATACTGGATATAAAACAGATTATTTTAATGATGATCTTCTGAATGAGCTGAAGAATAACAGGGTGGTTCCCTGCAGAATTCTAAACCCTCTGCCTGGAGTCTAACTGCAGAATGGTTTTCAATGTGAGTCTGCAGAAATCAATAGAGAAAGATTAACCGCAGCGACTGACAGAGTCTGTGCAGCATGGAAAAAAACAAACACCTGAAACACTGGATGGATTTCTCACTCATGGTACAAAACGTCCTAAACAAGAAGTGCCAAAATTCAAGTCCACAGTAAAACAGGAAATGTTCAAATGTCAAACACTTCCTGGATTGAAAGACGAGATCCCATAGAATCTCACGGGAACTCAGTGGCAAGCTCACACTGAAAAGGAAGTGCCAAATTCTCAGTCACAGTGAAACAGGAAATGTTGAACACTTCCTGGCATGGGTGGAGCTAGAGCAGAGGCCGGGGTTTCACTGGACTCCCCTGAAATCTGAGTGGACACAAATGATTGACATGTCACGGCACCACATGTCTGGATGAAAAGAGCTGCATTTTGAAATCAGTGAGTCACACTGACTGCTAGGTTCCTCCTGTCCAGTAGTTTGTGCTGTGTACCACAAAAAGTTCTAATCCACCTTAGTAGAAGAAGAAAAATGTTTGCTCCAGATTTGAACTGAACACATTGTTTGAACTATGGACTTCTAATCACACCAAACTTATACTGGTGAGTAAGCAACCGTATTTTATGCCAGAAATGTGGTCCAGGTGGTTAAAAGCAGCATTTCTCCTTTAATTCGGGTTGCCTTATATACACACGTTTAAACTAACAGACAGCAGCTGGTTCATTCTCTGTTGGCTTATTAGTGCAGCAGATAACTGAAACAGTCCTTCAAATGGTGATACAAGCATCAAATTCAGCACAAATACAGCTGGAGCAAAAATTAATGGAGCAACTTTAACTTTTAACCCCTGTACAAACTGAAACTGACCTTTCTCACCATTCTTATCATTTATCATGTTTCCATTACCTGACTTGTCTAAAGAAAACTGGCAAAAAAAAAAAAACAAACAAAAAAAACAATTATTATTTACAGGTTTTATCAAGTTTTGCGATTTGCTTTCAGTTTGAGTTTGAGGAAGATAATTTTAGAAATTTTTATTCTTTATTTATTTGTTTTTCTTGTATTTAAAATGGCATAAACAAATTAAAATGTGTGAAATTCCAAGTGTTCCAATACTTCTGCAGGGCACAGTATCCTAACCTTATGATGAGTGCAAAATGAGTGTGGTATTATTACTGTTTTGTTTAAGAATGTTTAATTTTCACTGTTGCTGCACTTTGCATCAAATCATAGTCATATCGTATATCATATTGATATGAAAATTCAGTAAGGTATATCTTCTATTATACATTCCAAATCTAAGGTGGAACTCTACTCATGTTTACTGAGGTACACCTAAATATTTTAAAATACATAAATAAATGAATAAATAAAAGAGTAGAGCCACTTAGGTGCCTGGTCTTGAGAACCAGGGATGGTAGGTTGAAAAGCTTTTTTATGGACAGCATGTATATAAGTGACATTTACATGATAATTTATATGACAATATTGATAATTTGGCCATATTGTACTGCCCTACTGTCAACTAGCTGAAAATTTTGAATATTAATTTACATCTACATTTAAAAAAAATGCTTAAAGTGGCAGGGTGTTAAGAGAGCTGTAATTAGGGGGGTCAGCTGAAAAGCAAAAAAGCAAAATGCTTAAAAAGGTGTGGAATATGGGGAGCAGAGCTCATCCAGAAGATGAAAGGCAAAATTAGGAAAATGCTTAAAAAGGCAGGGGGTCTGGGGGGGCGGAGCTTCCCTCAGAAGCTGAAAGTCATGCAACAATTTTAGTGAAAAAAGTCTGAAGGACCTAAAGGAGATGGTTAGATGGCGAGGAGCCTTTCCAGGCATGTGAGAGGCAAATAAAGAAAAATGCTTAAAAAGGCGGGGGTCTGAAACTGAAAGGTTTTTGCTATGCTAATGCTCTGCTGAACAATTTACTCAAAACAAAGTCTGAAGGACCTAAATGACATGGTGAGATGCTGACGAGCTTCGCTCATTCATGTCCGCGACATATGCATATTAATAATAATAATAATAATAATAATAATACATTTATTTATACTGCACAAATTAACAAAGTAATGAACATAACTAAAGATAAAAACTTCCTATAGAATGTTACGTAGAAATAACAATTAAAAACGGTAGATAGAATGCAGACCAACAATAAACTGGTGATAAATAAGTTTTACGATTTGCCTTAAAAGATTCAACTTAAGTGGTCTTTCTAATGTCCACAGTCAAACTGATGCACAGTGTTGGATCACGGTAAGCAAAGGCTCTAAAACCTGCTGACTCAAACCTGCATCCTGTGAATGCAGAGCACAAGAAGGCACATGAGGTGCAAACTACACACTGAAGTATGGGATCACACTGCAGGATGACATCACTGAAGAATGACAGCACTCAAACTTTACTACACATATAGATTTTAATACTGGGGTTTTCTGTGTGGAGTTTGCATGTTCTCCTTGTGTTTGCATAGATTCCCACCAGGTGCTCCAGCTTCCTACCACATCCAAAAACATGTGGGTTCCGTGAAATGTAAACTGTAAATTGACCGTAGGTACGCGTGCGGGTGTGAGTGTGTGTGTTTGTCGATATGTGGCACAGCGACAGACTGGCATCCTGTCCAAAGTGCACCCTGGCTCATGCCCTATGACTGCTCCAGCACCCCTGACCCTTAGGTTAGGCTAGGAAAGAGGTCGTGGACTATATACCCAGCTGAGCATAGGCCACAAAAGGGCCCACTGCTGAGCGTGGCGTTTCAAGTTCAAAATTTACCAAAAATAGCGCAGGGCAATTTGTGTACAAGGTACTACAAGGACAAACCAAGATGTCAGAGGCATGTTAGTGTTGAGTACGAGGCTGTTAGAAGCCCATTATCCAAGTACAAGGACAGCACAAGCTACCTGCAACAGAGCAGGTTCTACTCTGAAAAAGCCCTTGTAGCCTTTTTTAACATCATTCCTTGAGAAGAACATCATATACGTGGCTCATTATTTGAATAATCACTAAAATTTCTGACAAATCCATATGTGGCTCATTATTCATGGCTTTATTATTCGGTGTGACTGTGGCTTAACCAGTGAAAAAGAGAGATAACCCTCCTTGAGGACAACTGCGCTTCACTGCCATCATCACTGGCCTGTCACCAAGTGAAGTCGTTGCCCTTTTACAATGAGTAGTGACCTTTTAAGGACACCATCTCCAATTAGTCTCTCCAAACCTTTCAAAAGGAATGATGTGAGACTGATAGGTCTAAATGCTTTAGCTTCTTTGCAAGAAAAACTTTGTAAAAACCTTGCAACCGTTAGAAGGGCCTAAGCAGTGGGTCACCCCTCTGAGTCTGGTCTGCTTGAGGTTTCTTCCTCAACATTATCTGAGGGAGTTTTTCCTTACTACTGTCACCTGTGTGCATGCTCTAGGAGTTGGTAAGGTTAGACCTTACTTGTGTGAAGTGCCTTGAGGCAGCTTTGTTGTGATTTTGTGCTATATAAAATGTAATAAATTGAAATTGAAATTGAAGGTTTGCTTGGCTTGAGTAGAAAAATCACCATGGCTAATCTCCACGATTTGAGAACAGAGCCATTACCCAGACATGCCTGATACATCTTAGTAATAGTATTGATTAGCACATCCAAGCTCTCCTGTAGAAGAGCAGGGAAAATCCTATCAAAGCCACTAATTTTGTATGGGCCAAACAAATTGAGTTCCCATTCCACTCTAGTTTCATTAACTATCATACCTGTTAAAGTCCAGTCTTCCTCAGTGGGGACAAAAAGAGGCTCATCCATTGGATGCTCCTCAGTAGCCCCCAGGAAGTGTAGCTGGACCTAATTCTTTAGGACATTCATCTGGGTGTTCAGGATGTACTGTGGTGGACAAACGAACTGCAGGTGATTGACTGGATTCTTTCTCAAGGTTTTATACAGTTTGGAGGATACACTTTGTCCTTCCACCTCTCCACAGAAGGTTCTCCAGGAAAGTCTTCTGGCTTTCTTAATGGCTACTTTGTATCTATTTCTTGTCTTAACATATTGCTCCCATCTTTATCCAGATGTTTTAGCTCTATATCCGCGCCACTTGGTCCTGAGTTCTTGCCAGAGACCTGCTAGCTCTCTTGTCCACCATGATGACTTCTTACCAGGCTTCCAGGTCTTCTGTGGACAACCGATCTCATAGGCCATCAACGCAGTCACCTGTAGACTGGAAGCATCAGTTTCTTTATCTTGCACAGTTTTAATTCTGACAATTGTACCCCCATGAGGGATGCCAGGGTCTTATGATAAAGATCTCAGTCTGCCGCCCTTAGGTTTCTATAAGTTACTGGTTCTGTCATTTCTGCCTTCCATATGAAGTGGAGTTGTCAATGGTCTGACATTGACTCCTCCCCGGAAACAGACCAGTTATTGACTGTATCTATTAGGTCAATAGAATCTACTGTAATATCAATGACCTCCTTTCTGTTAGAAACACAGACAGTTGGTTCATTGCCCTGATTAAATACAAAGAGACTGTTGGCCACCAGGAATTCTAGTAAAGTCCTACCCCTAGGGTTTGTATTTGAGCTCCCCCAGCCTACATGGTGAGAATTGGCATCACAACCAAGCAGTACAGGGAGATGTGTCTCTTTGCAATAGTTAGCTATACTAACCATTTCCCTTGTGTAGGGGTGGTGGCCAAGTAGTTAATGCGCTTGGTTTCAGTGCAGAAGGTTCTGGGTTCAAATCCCACCCCTGCCACATGGTTTCAGTGCAGAAGGTTCTGGGTTCAAATCCCACCCCTGCCACATTTCTCCATGAAATGTGGAGTTGAGTCAGGAAGGGCATCCGGCATAAAAACCTGTGCCAAATTGTGCCTTGGATTTGCTGTGGCGACCCTGAGTGCAAACAAGGGAGCAGCCGAGGGGACTTACTTACTAACCATTTCCCTTGCAGTGGGAGATCTGGTGAGTCAAATAGGAGGTAGACAGATGCAATGACCATTGCCTTGTCCTCACCATTCCAGTTAACATTTACTTGAACTGCAACTGCATCTAAAGATGTCAGTTCCAGCAGTGCTGTGTATCTTGCTCATTTTGTAAGTGCTATTGCTGCTCTGGGCTTCTCACTGCATGAATCATACAGGAGAGTACCCCCTGGGTAACCTAAGCCTCTTAGGCGATCCCTAAAAAAACAGGGTTCCTGGATTAGGGCTATAGCTGTATGCATCCTGCTGAGGCGAGCACACAAAACAGCACTCGCCTCCTTACAGTGATGCAAATTAATCTGGATAACATTAATGACTGTCCCTGCCATTTAGGCAAGATGATCATATTAGTCATCTTATATCCTACTAAGGGCTTTGCGGTTAGTAGGGTGTGGAGTCAACAGTGGAGTCAACAGTGATTAGTAGGGCATGGAGTCAACAGCTCACTTTCACTTACGCTCAGCAGGTGTGACAGCTTTACTAGGGGCACCCTGTACTAGGAAGTGGCACATGGTCAGCAGACACGCCATCCCCAGCCCCTTGCTCTTTTTCTTTTGCCTGCTGCATTTTTTTCTTTTTCTGACACCCTCAGGAGGCAGAGGCAAAGCTAACCTTCAGGGAGAGCTCTTCCTGCCTTCCAACAATGGATGAACATGATCCTCTTCAGAACTGCTGTCAGTGTTAGTAACATGTGAAGCCGAAGTCTCATTCGCAGCACTCCCTTCCATCTCTGAGTTAACCACATGCAGGGCACAAGATGTTCCCATACCATTACTGACAGGCCCAGCTGGCTTCCCTACTGGACAAGTCAAGGGCTCAGATGTATGACCACCCTGGGTGCCTGCTCCCTGCACACCCTGGGCTGGGTCCCCAATGATTTTAGAACCCTCATTCACTGGGTACTAAGGGCCACTCTCTGAAACACTACCCATGATTGTATTAGTCAATTTGCCTCTGGCCGAGGGCCCACAACTAACAGATGCTGACTACATCTGGGTTTGAATTCAGAGTTTTCCATCTCCCTGATGGGTGGTCAACCAAGGCTAATGGGTCCCACCGACTCAGCTATTTTGGTCCACTGCCTCCCAGGAATCCAAGAACAAGTACCAGCCATGCAGGCCAGGGTGCCAAAGCCAATAGGGCCTGCCCACACAGCCAGCAGAGTCCATGGCAACCAAAGGAAGCTCTCCCATCCCTAAGAAGACTGAGAGCTAGCCTCTCACCAGAGGCCCCTAACTAGAACCGGCTGGCCCCGGTCACTGACCAAGGCCAACAAGACCCACCCGCACAACCAGCTCAAGGCACCAGACGAAGCCACCTCGCCCCGAAAGAGGAACAAGAGCTAGCCTCCCAGGAAGCCTCAAACCAGAACCAGCCATGCACGCCAGCCCGCCTGCCCCAGTCACTGACCAAAGCCAGCCAGACCTGCCCACACAGCCAGTCCCAACCCAAGACAGCCAAAGGAAGCCTTCCCAACCTCCAAAGGAAAAGAAGTTTACCCTATCCCCTATTTTTGTCATCCTGCAAAACCAAACAATGTGATGTTAAATTTTGGATTCTTGCAGGCAGCGGATGTAGAACATTGTCATTGTTGGACAGGAAACAAGGGGACTGTGTGAAGTAGAATGCAGAAGAACTAAACAATGATTGAAAACTAAATCCATAAACAAAAAGCAGAAAACTAATGTGGAATGCAGAAATGGATAAAGTGTGAACAGGGGGAATGCCACATGAGACACCAACAAGACAAATGACAAAACACAGAGATACGGACAGAAGAAACAAGACACAGACAGAGGACAAACTACAAGGACAACTGACACCAACCAAGATTCAAACATAGAGACAACTCACAGAAGGAACATGGACAAAACACAGAGAACACTAACAAAAAGGGCACAGACAGGGGACAAACCACAACAGACACCAAAAAGAGAACTACACTGGCAAATTACAGACTGAGACAGTGCTTCTCAATTATTTTCCGTTATGCACCCCCCCAGGAAGAAGAAAACATTTCACGCCCCCTGCCCCACTCTTGTCCATAAAATTGCTATAAGTACACCTCTGCATAATACTGTTTTCTGATTAACATTAAAGAAAACAAAAAAGAAAGAACTTTACATCAACTTACAGCAAATAACTTCATTAACATTGTTTTTTAGTCTGTAACAGAAAAAAAAGGACTACTTTGCTTGAAATTAAAAAATCCTTAAACTATAAACATTTTTTGACCGACTGCCATTTCATACTGAAAAACAAAATTTAATAAAATCAATAAATAATAACAAATTTGTGATAAGTGACGCCTTAATTTATTTGGCTTCATGCTGTCAGCTGCCAACATTTTAAGACACAGCGGTCTTTCTTCATGTCCCTCCGTAGTGCGAAAAAACCCTGCATTATGTTCGAGTCCTCAATACTCACTGCGCACACTCTGACAATAGGTGCACTACTGCCACCTACTGTAGTGGATGCGTATTTACACTTTTTTCTTGTATGGGAAAAAAAATGCATGTTCCCCGTGGTCACACACACCCTCCCTGCATCGCAAAACTGGTCATTATAAAAAAAAGAAAAGATATTGGCTATATATATATATATACACACACATATACATATATATGAGGTCTGTTAGAAAACTATCCAACCTTTTTATTTTTTCAAAAACTATATGGATTTGAATCATGTGCGCTTGCATCAGCCAAGCTTGAAAAAAGGTAGATGCCACTATATGAATTGAAAGCTTAATTTAAAAACTGATTCGTTCTACATGTGGCCCAAGACCCCAAACCCAAAATTACCCCCCAACACCACCTGCACGAAAATGTTTCAATTCTAGAAGCTCTGAAATGCAATCTGGGACTATTCCAGACAATAAGCTGCAGTGAGTGCAGCATCCATTTAGTGAAGGAAAAAACAAAACAAAACACAACTTTCCTTATTCAAATTCATTCCAGTAGTATTCTGCTCTTACTAGGATGCAGCAGTTTTCTAGTTTGGCAGATAGTTCAGGAGGAAATCACTGAAGAAATTAACACATTGAAAATATGGTTTGACTGAAACAAATTGTCATTAAATAAAACAGGGATGACGTGGAGGTGTAAGAGTCACTAGGTGTTCACAGGAAATTTATTTATGTATGTATGTATTTATTTATGTATGTTCATTGTTAGTTGCTTTTATATTTTCTGTTGTGTTTCTATTTAGGTTGTTTTTGCCTCTTTCTCTAAAATTGTATATAATAATCATTAGATTATTAATATATAAACAAAAATAAATTTAAGAAATATTACAATTTGAAAACAAATGCACCCGAACGTGATGAGAGCTGCTTAATGCTAACTTTTAACATTGAAAATGCCATAGACATGCTAACGCGTTAGCGTCGCTCCTGTTTTTAAGTTATAAAATACATCTATCAACTGTTTCAGAAGACCATAACAGGTCGGTTTAACATAGAAAAGGTAAATAATACTCACATAAGTATGCTCTTTAGGGTTTTAGCGGGGGAAAATTAAGCGAAAGAAAGAAAGAAAGAATAAATGAAGCAATAGGTCGAAGCATTGCTTCAATCTGCGAACCACTGCTTCGATTGGTTCACGGTTCAAAGCAAAGCCGTGCTGCAGAAAAGTTGATTACAGGCGCACATGACGTAAAATATATATATATAAACATTAAACTGAAGCCAAGAGTAACAAGGCTGTTTGTTTTAAAAATGTAAGGAATAGAAAGTACAGATACTTGTGTGAAAATGTAATGAGTAGAAGTCAGAAGTAGGCAGAAAAATAAGTAAAGGAGTAAAGTATAGATACCTAAAAAGTGTACTTAAGTACAGTAACGAAGTATTTGTACTTCGTTACTTGACACCTCTGTCAGTGGGGGGTGTGGCATTACCCAAAATGCTGTGAAAATTTGTAATTTGCAAAGCCAGGCCTTTTAAAAAGGTTTGTGCTGTTTCTGGGTGGACTGAGGTTTCGGATCTATGCCTGAACACTGTCACAAACCCTTAGACACCGTTGCCATTTTCGTGTATGTCTGGCGCTGTTCTTCTTCAGTTGCATGGTGGCACTGCTACGGGCACGATGGCCTATCGCCTCATCTATATGAAGTATTCTGACACCCTGTGGACTGTGATGTGTTTTGTAGATGATATGTCACTCTATCTTCTTTGTACACAGGCCGCCTGCCCCCAGTGGTGGATCTGGCTACTGCACCCCATGGTGCATTTTGTTGGAGGTGCACAAAGAGCCCTTTAAGTGAGTGCAGAGGATGTGATGTCACACATGCAGACATTTATTGAAGAGCATACATGAATGAGGCCTTAGACAAACCCTGCAAATACACACACACGGCATTGCAGCAGGTGGGCCTTTTGATTTGTCACCCAGGAAGAACTGTGCATATTTGCATACAGATGCCCCCTTTAGTGCAGAGGAACTGCACACACACACACACACACACACACACACACACACACACACACACACACACACACACACACACACACACACACACACACACACACACACACACGATGTCTTCAGTTGATACAGACCTTTCTTTCTACTTCTCTCCTCTCTTCCTGCCTCTCTTTTGTTTGTTTTTTCTTTCATGCAGTTTTTTCTCGGCTTTGATAAATATCTACAACCCCAATTCCAATGAAGTTGGGACATTGTGTGAAATGTAAATAAAAACAGAATACAATGACTGAACATTGAGAAACAGTGTTCTTAAACTCTTGGACTATTTTTTCCACACAGTTGTTCACAAAGTGGTGATCCTCGTCCCATCTTTGCTTGTGAATGGCTGAGCCTGTTGGAGATGCTCCTTTATACCCACTCATGACACTCACCTGTTTCCAATTAACCTGTTCAATGTTCCACACAGGTGTTCTTTGAGCATTCATCAACTTTCCCAGTCTTTTGTTGCCCCCGTCCCAACTTTTTTGAAATGTGTTGCAGGCATCCATTTCAAAATGAGCAAATATTTGCACAAAAACAAAGTTTATTAGTTTGAACATTAAATATCTTGTCTTTGTGGTGTATTCAATTGAATATAGGTTGAAGAGGATTTGCAAATCATTGTATTCTGTTTTATTTACATTTTACGTCCCAACTTCATTGGAAATGGGGTTGTACTACATGGAAGCTGTGGTGTGTGTCACAGGATTCCTGTGTATGTGAATACTGATATGTTATTGCATGTTTTTCTTCTACGCATGTGTGCAGCCTTTGTACGTGTGCACGTGCAGTGATTCAACACCTTACCTGCAAGTGGAACCTCTCAGTTTGGAGTCTAGTCGTCTAACCAAGCACAAGTTTGTAGTGTGTGTGTGTGTGTGTGAGAGAGAGAGAATACTGTAGAATATTGTTAACTGTATGTACATCCTCTTAATTTTTATTTTTATTTTTAGCTCTAACACTTGCATTGAAAATGTAAACATGTTTCCCATGTCAATAAAGTTCCACTGAAATGAAATGAAATGAGACAGAGAGACAGAGACAGAGAGGTGGGCCTCTCTTGCACCTGTTGTTTTTTTTTTTATTTTATTTTGCTGCAGACAACAATAGTTTGGTCTCACACACACACACACACACACACACACACACACACACACACACACACACACACACACACACACACACACACACACACACACACACAGAGTGAGAGGGTGCATTTCAAACCAAATTAATGCTTGAGCCACTCTTGCACATGCACTTAAGGCGATGTACGAGGTCTGTCCGTAAAGTATCGTACCTTATTATTTTTTCCAAAAACTATATGGATTTCATTCATATGTTTTTACGTCAGACATGCTTGAACCCTCGTGCGCATGCGTGAGTTTTTCCACGCCTGTCGGTGACGTCATTCGCCTGTGAGCACGCCTTGTGGAAGGAGTGGTCCCGCCCCCTCGTCGGATTTTCATTGTCTGGAAATGGCGGAATGAAAAGGACTTTTTTTCCATCAGAATTTTTTTCAGAAGCTGTTAGAGACTGGCACCTGGAAACCATTCGAAAAATTTATCTGGCTTTCAGTGAAAATTTTACGGGCTTCACAGAGAATAAGGACTTTAACTACAGGGTTAAGGACCCCTTTAAGGACGGTCGGTGCGCCACGCTGCGAGCTGCGACGATGCGGCACAAACCACTGGATCATTTCTAAGCTGATGGCTCTGTGGATACGAGACCGTCGTGTGTTCTTTCTCTGGTTATCACAAGACCTGGACATCAGCCATTTTCTGGCAGATTTCACTTTTAACAAGAGATTTTGTCATGGAAAGCCGCGCGGAGGCTTCGCGCGTCACGACCGATTCGCTGATGAAGCGAGACAAAGGAACACCTCCGTTTCGGAGTGTTAGAGGACAAGTTGGGACATGTCCAGCTCTCCACAAGTTCTTTTATACTCACTCGACTGGTAAGCACTGAAAGCCGAGATAGACATGAAATAATAGAGGAAGAAATAATAGTGATACAAAAAACTCTTGGACAAGTCAAACAGCTTTAACTTGGTAAGAATAAACTATTGTAGAAGGATTCAGATGGATGTGTGGAGGAATGCACCTGGGCAGAAGAAGCCCTGAGGTCTGTTGCTGCAGGTTCTTATCTGAATCTGTAGCAGGAAGCAGATGAGAGTCTGCGACTCCTCCAGTCCATGACAGGTTACTTCCCCAGCTATGGCTGGTCCTCATTCACAGGGTGGACTGAGATGATGCACATGAAGCGTCATATCCAGTCACAGAAGAATCGGCAGAATTGGCAGCCCAATCCCATTATGTTCTGTATTCAAAGAGCTGAAAAGTGACGTTTTAGCTCATTTATATTACTGAAATTATTCCAAATGCCTGATTACTCTGTACATGTGCAAAGCACTGAAGCAGGGTATTGCTGTCAGGCATGTGTGTGTGTGTGTGTGTGTGTGCGTGTGTGCAAGATAGCTAGATAGATAAAAATGGCTGGACAGATTTCCTTTAAACTTAGTGGAAATATTCTTTTGATAGATATGTAGCAGTGATTAGATTTTGGAATTTTGGAGTAGTTTGATCAAAGATCAAAGGACACATTGTCTGAGAAACACCTTTTTTGTATAGCAGAACAACCACGAAGCCTCAGTGTCTCAGTGTGACTCTGGCAGAGCGTCACACTGAGACTGGCTTTGGGGCAGCGATTACATCAGAGACTCCACGGCTGCTACGGCAGAAGCAGGGGATGCTGGGAGTTTCATTGCTTGCTGAACTGTTCACTGAGACCTTCACCCAACCCTCCCAAAAAGAAACTTAAGTGCTCGTTCTTCATGCAGTGTGAACACAAGACGTAAATTCCATTTCTCAAGGATCCTGGAGGTCATAAATATTGAGCTTCACAAAGTGAGATGTGAATCACAATAATAGATTCATCCACATTTAACACTGACTCACTGAGCCACCTGCCGTGTCGTGACTCAGCACAAAGCAAACTCAAACCACAGGCTAACCACATTAACACATACACAATCACAGTCTTCACACACCAGCAAATGACGGATAAAGCTGTGCGAGCCGTCACATGTCGACAGAAAGAGCTGATTTATGTTGATGAGAGTTGATGGATGGCTTCTGTCATTAACCTGAGTTCAAAGGGGAGGTCACAATTTTAACATACCTTCAAAATTCCCCTTTAAAGGTACTTGGATACAGTACAATAATTTAATGTTGAATATCAAAATATTCAGAACAATCTGAGCTTTCTGAATCTGCGACACGTGTGGCCCAGAACACTGTGTCAAGCACACATATTTGGCTTTTTTCAAAATTCTAGATCAGTGAACATAGCACAGCAGAAAACAGAATATTTACAGAGGAATCCTGCAAATAGTGATAGAAGCACCAATTTCAGCACAAATACACCTTAGACATTACTCTTTTGGGAAAAAAAAGAAAAAAAAAAACGAGCAACCATTTGAATTTTCAGTAGGCAACCAGGTAGGGGTCAACTGAATAATTACACAGGGGTCAAAATTAAAAGATCAAGGTCAAGGTCAACTTTATTGTCCCATTAGGGAAATTTGTCTTAGGCGTTGCACTACATTATCACTTCACAGGGCAGAGAACAATTTACAAAAGGACACAAATCACATAAAAACACAAGAATTAAAATCTAGACTAAAATCAGGAAATACATTACAATGACAACACAGAGACATTCAACTATTTAAAGTGCTGAGAAAAGTGCCAGATGCTAAAGTGCAGAAGTTTATTGCATGTCATTCTATTGCACTACTTCCTTGCATTGTTTAGCAGTTTGATAGAAACTGGAACAAATGATAATTTGAGACGATGCTCCAATCATATTGGAAAAAACAACTGACAAAGGTCACTCAGTTTGCTCTAATTTTGGTAAAAAGTGATTCAAATTATTAGTTGACTTAACAGGGTTTTAGAAAGGAATAGTCTGCACCATGTGTCATGCTTAGTTATCACGTTATGGGGTAACATATGTCACATGTCATAGAACCCAATGGACGTCAACATTGCTTCACTTTTACTTTGGAGACTAAACATTGAACACAGTCAAAACTATTCCATTTATTAATCCTATCAGCTCAACCAATAATTTGCACCATGTTTTACCAAATTTGGAGCAACTTTATCTTTTGACCCCTGTACAAACTGAAACTGACCTTTGTCATGATTTTTGCTGTTTTTACCCCATAACTCCATAACATTGAATTGCAGACAGTCCAAACTATACCTTTTTGGAATCTTTATGCTCAGACAAATAATGTGGTGTAGTTTTCAATATCATTGGAGCATCTTTTAACTTTGACCCCTGTGTAATTCTTCAACTGACCCCTACCTGGCTGCCTATTAAAAATTCAAATCAGTTTTTTCAAAAGACTCATGTCTAAGGAGTATTTTCCTGAATTTGTTGCTTCTATCACCATTTACAGGATTGTTTCAGTTATCTGCTGCTCCCCTCCACAGCATGTCTTTTTCCTGGTTCTCTCCCTCAGCCCAAACCAGTCCCAGCAGAAGACTGCCCCTCCCTGAGCCTGGTTCTGCTGGAGGTTTCTTCCTGTTAAAAGGGAGTTTTTCCTTCCCACTGTCGCCAAGTGTTTGCTCACAGGGGGTCGTTTTGACCGTTTTTCCGTAATTATTGTATGGCTTTGCCTTACAATATAAAGCGCCTTGGGGCAACTGTTTGTTGTGATTTGGCGCTATATAAATAAAATTGATTTGATTTTGATTTGATTTAATCATAAATGTCTAATAAAAATATGTAACCACTTGTATGAAGCAGAAATGAGGTCAGTTAAAGCCCCGGTCACAACCCACCGTGCGTTATTTTTCGCCGTACGTTTTCTGCGGATGCCACGGCCACTACGTTTTTGTGAAAACGTACGGAGGCAGTAGCAAGAGGAGGGAGGGAATACGTTCAATGCATGTCTCTAGGAGTGTAACAATAAAGAGAGTTGACAATAAAGCAGTGTGTGTGTGTGTGGGGTCGCTTTTCTTTTTTATGAGTGGGACAGGAGCGGCAGGTGTTTTTCGCCGTCGGCAATGCATGAGCATGTCCAGCCTGCAGCGGTCAGTTGTACGGGTGTTTACTTGCCTCGAAAAGTTACAGCTAGTTAACAGACTGAAGCTGTGGAGTGTGTGTTGCTGATGTTTGGAAATACAGTCCAAGGTCAAGTAAGAAGCTGCGTTGTGCATGCAAGTCTGTCGGCCTCCATAGTATGTGGTGAGTGCCGTAATCCGTACTGCCTACGTACGGATTTGGTTAATTCAATAGTAACTGAATGAAAATGTGCTGCTTTGAATCCGTACTGAGGCAGTACTTACAACGTGCGTCATCTGTACTGGTACTGGTACAGCGAAAGTTCTGCATGCACTAAAACCTCTACGGCGTGTCTGCGTGTGTCTGTGTGCTCCTAAATTCGTACTGAGGCAGTACTTACGAAGTACGGATCTCCAAATTTAGCCCACGTTTTTGCAAGTAGACTGCATGCACGTGCAAGTACGGCGGGTTGTGACCATGGCTTAACTCAACCAAATGTTAGAGTTATTTACATAAATAAAGTCTGCACACTATATATGGGATGTGAAAAAAAAAGAAAAATGGGCATTATAACATTCTACACTACATTACTTTGAAGAACTGCCGGTGGACAAAAGACACCCAGTAATATAAATCTGTGATGCTTACTTTTATACAAGGGAATAACCAATGGACAGGGGACTTTGTCAAACAAAGAAAAACAAAAACATGCGCTGACAAACAGATCACATGGCAGCAGCAAGCGTTCAGCGTCCGCACGTGTGGCGCTGCCTGCCTGCCAATTCACTTTGAATTCACTGATTTTTTTTAACCCCCTTTTAATTGACAACATTATAATGTTTTAGAATTTTGTCACCATGCTACTGATGCGTGCTCAACTTGTTCCACTTGTCCTGTGGACAGGAGACTCAAAATGCTTCATGCTGAAGCCTAAAGCATTCAGTATTCATCTTAACTGTCCTTCTCGTTACTCAATGAGTGTCCCAAAATTAATTATTATTTAGAAGTGAAGAAGACGTCATGTGTTTTGTCTCTGCAATAAAATGGGTGGGGCCTTGTTGAAAAACTATTTCTCATCTGACTTTTTATAGATTAAACAACAAATAAATCAACAGATTGATGACAAATAATCACTGGTTGTGGCAGTAAAATGGTCACTGCATCACTTTGCAAATGCCTCAGTCAAGATCAGGGGTCAGACTTTCTCTTTTTGTTGTTATAAAGCACAAATTGCTCTTGATGCAAGTATTTGTCATGTTGTGAGCCTCAAGTTGTTACAGTATATCACATTCCCCATGCTGAACTTTTCCAGGGTCAAATATTTTATTCCCATCATGAAATAAATAGCCAATTGGGCAGCACAGTCTTGTTTGAGGGCAGGCACTAAAGGGGTAAAATATGATGCAATTTCTCTACTTCCAGGGACAGAAACGCTGCACTTTCTCTGAAATTTTGGGCAAATTACACGCAAACAAAGTGAAAATGCAAAGAAAAAGTGATGATGTGATAGAAAGTGGACATGTGTTACGGTTTCTTTATGACCCAGAGCTCAAACATGTTGAGGTGGAGGCGAGACAGCTGACATGACAGCTCAAGGCGCGGCTCTGTGACGCACTGACCTGCAGCGCGGCACATTTGACTGGAGTGTTACACCCATGTCAAACATACTGTTACAGATATATTATCTTCCCCATATGTGGGGATGTCAATGTATGTGTAATATTATGCTTATTATGGATGTAACAGCCCGTTTAGCTGCTTGCACAGCTCCGCAGCTCTGAGACACTTTGAGTGGCTTTGACACATGGTGTTTTCGGTGTGATTGCACAATGTTCACGTTTGGTGCACATAATGTTTGCTTGCCACAAACTTTGCACATTACTATATTTATTTTGTTTACCCCAAACGGGATGCATCGGGGTGCAGTCCGGTGCATCTGGAACACAATCGGGATTTGCCGGCAGGATTTGGCATGCCCAGACCATTCAAGGTTCCCTCAAACAGAATGCTACGAATGCTGTTGAGTTGTCATTTTGAATGCTTAGAATGCAGTCAGACTGCACTTCGCCTCCGCCTTTTGAGCTTTTTCCACCTTGGCCACACCTCGAGCATGTGCTGTACATTTGGACTGGCTGCGCAAATGAGCCCGACTGTTTTGAATGCACTCAGATAGCTGTCAGAGGTGTTGTTTGAATGCATTTCAACTTTGCCCGAATGGAGGTCGAATTTTGATTTGGTCGGCATTCGGCTCATTCAACATCTGGTGTGACAGGGATATAAAGTAGATATTAGGTTTATAGACTATGCTTTGTAGCATTTTTCAATAATTTGAGCATTGATTTACTATTGTCTGCACAAGAGCATGGAGTAAATTTATTAGTTATCAAAAGCAGTCGAATTGCTTCTTCAGTGTCAATGTTTGCTGAATGCATAATGTCTTAACATAAATCATAGGCCACTGTTTGTTACTGACATGCACAGTTTGTTGATATTCTTGATGAAAAATTCTTGTACAGTCCGTGACACTCTACAGAGAGCAATATTTAAATATGCAACAACATAATTTGAGCTAGTGTTATTACTAGAGGTGTTCCAAGATTGTACAACCTCCCAAAACTGAATGATTAGTTCACATCACACAAATATAGAGCTCGGAACATGTAATCTGTACAGTCCGTGGCTGACCTGAGCAGTGTGCTTTTTCTGTAGTGAACAGGAACATCATTCCTGGTGATAGATATATCTGTTTAAGAAATAGATCTAAACTCTCATGACATACACCATGTTTTCAAAAATACCTGTACAGCACCACGGTGAAGGTCTTTGTAAAAAAAAAAAAAAAAAAAAAAAAAAAAAAATCACAAAAAATACAGGAGATGCAGAAATCTAAATACAATCTCATTAATTGACATATAGTATTTGGCAATAGAAAGATATGTTTTTCATTGAGCTAGGATGAAAATCTTTTGAGATTTTTTTTTTTTTTTTTTACACAGGGCAGTATTTTTTTCATGCATTCAACTTCTGATATGGCTGGCTGGCTACTTGGTGACATAAGCACGCTGTATTTACCAATAGATAAAAACTGGTTATTTTGTGTATTAACATATTATGTTCACAATGTTTGTGTGAAATATCAAAATTTTACCATGAATTTGGAGTAGACAAGTATTAGAAGTTCCACTTTTGGCTCCAATGTCTAAATTTTGTTGTGATTTTCAACTTTGCTTGTTTGTCATTTGGCAATGTTGTTCTTACACAAATTGTAATGGAATACCTAAAAACTGGAGTTTTGAAACTTTTTGGGTGCCTATATAAATAGAAAATATATAATACGGCAAAATAGGTGGCAATATCCGAAACTTTCAACTAAAAAAAAAAAAACAAAAAACAACAAAAAAAAAAAAAGCCATTTCAATCAATTCAATCAATTTTTTTTTTATATAGCGCCAAATCACAACAAACAGTTGCCCCAAGGCGCCTCACATTGTAAGGCAAGGCCATACAATAATTATGTAAAACCCCAACGGTCAAAACGACCCCCTGTGAGCAAGCACTTGGCTACAGTGGGAAGGAAAAACTCCCTTTTAACAGGAAGAAACCTCCAGCAGAACCAGGCTCAGGGAGGGGCAGTCTTCTGCTGGGACTGGTTGGGGCTGAGGGAGAGAACCAGGAAAAAGACATGCTGTGGAGGGGAGCAGAGATCGATCACTAATGATTAAATGCAGAGTGGTGCATACAGAGCAAAAAGAAAAAGAAACAGTGCATCATGGGAACCCCCCAGCAGTCTACGTCTATAGCAGCATAACTAAGGGATGGTTCAGGGTCACCTGATCCAGCCCTAACTATAAGCTTTAGCAAAAAGGAAAGTTTTAAGCCTAATCTTAAAAGTAGAGAGGGTGTCTGTCTCCCTGATCTGAATTGGGAGCTGGTTCCACAGGAGAGGAGCCTGAAAGCTGAAGGCTCTGCCTCCCATTCTACTCTTACAAACCCTAGGAACTACAAGTAAGCCTGCAGTCTGAGAGCGAAGCGCTCTATTGGGGTAATATGGTACTACGAGGTCCCTAAGATAAGATGGGACCTGATTATTCAAAACCTTATAAGTAAGAAGAAGAATTTTAAATTCTATTCTAGAATTAACAGGAAGCCAATGAAGAGAGGCCAATATGGGTGAGATATGCTCTCTCCTTCTAGTCCCCGTCAGTACTCTAGCTGCAGCATTTTGAATTAACTGAAGGCTTTTTAGGGAACTTTTAGGACAACCTGATAATAATGAATTACAATAGTCCAGCCTAGAGGAAATAAATGCATGAATTAGTTTTTCAGCATCACTCTGAGACAAGACCTTTCTGATTTTAGAGATATTGCGTAAATGCAAAAAAGCAGTCCTACATATTTGTTTAATATGCACTTTGAATGACATATCCTGATCAAAAATGACTCCAAGATTTCTCACAGTATTACTAGAGGTCAGGGTAATGCCATCCAGAGTCAGGATCTGGTTAGACACCATGTTTCTAAGATTTGTGGGGCCAAGTACAATAACTTCAGTTTTATCTGAGTTTAAAAGCAGGAAATTAGAGGTCATCCATGTCTTTATGTCTGTAAGACAATCCTGCAGTTTAGCTAATTGGTGTGTGTCCTCTGGCTTCATGGATAGATAAAGCTGGGTATCATCTGCGTAACAATGAAAATTTAAGCAATACCGTCTAATAATACTGCCTAAGGGAAGCATGTATAAAGTGAATAAAATTGGTCCTAGCACAGAACCTTGTGGAACTCCATAATTAACTTTAGTCTGTGAAGAAGATTCCCCATTTACATGAACAAATTGTAATCTATTAGACAAATATGATTCAAACCACCGCAGCGCAGTGCCTTTAATACCTATGGCATGCTCTAATCTCTGTAATAAAATTTTATGGTCAACAGTATCAAAAGCAGCACTGAGATCTAACAGAACAAGCACAGAGATGAGTCCACTGTCCGAGGCCATAAGAAGATCATTTGTAACCTTCACTAATGCTGTTTCTGTACTATGATGAATTCTAAAACCTGACTGAAACTCTTCAAATAGACCATTCCTCTGCAGATGATCAGTTAGCTGTTTTACAACTACCCTTTCAAGAATTTTTGAGAGAAAAAATGACTACAGAAAGGTTATAGATCGAAAACCAACTATTTTCTGTTAATAATGCCACAAAAATGAAACAGATATCTAAAAAATTGGTTTCCTGAGATTTTTTTCACGCCCATGTCAGTAAAATGTAACTAAATGCTTAAAGCTTGTCATATATATTGTTTTGTTTTGTTTTTTAATTAGAAATATCTTACAGGAATGGTGCAGACAATAGTAAATCAATATTAACAATAAATATGGCGATGGGATTAACCAAAACCTTTTTTTGCAAGATAGCAATGATAGCAAGAAAGCAATACTACTTATAAAGGGAGTGGTTAAGCAAAAACCTCAAGCTAACCGAGAACATAACCTGCTCGGAGCAGGTTTGCCACACAGCATAAATTGCCATGGCAGCATACCTCGATCAAAACCTATCCACCTTTCGTAGTATGGGTTAACCGGGAAGTTACTCCAGACGTCATCAACTTACTCCCGAAGTTACCCTGATAAGCCAGTAACCCAGCTTCGTAGTACAGGCCCCTGGTGAACTCTTCACAGCATCTGCACCGGGACTAACAAATTCATTCAAGTCTATTATATAAACAGTCTGATCCTCTTCTGTGTTTGTTTTGACAAATAGTGGCTGTACAAATGTGGGACTGAGTTTGAATAAATGGAACAGCACAGGAACAGCACGGAAAATGCAGATTTATGGTGAAACTCTCTTGAAAACATTGATTGTGCCCACACTGATTTCTACTGATGTCTGGTTTTTGGACTCTAACCAAGATGGCAGCGCTCTGGCAACAGAGTGGAGTGGATCACCCCGGTCATCCATCTAGTGGGTTTGGACACACACACACACACACACACGTGCACACTCATCCACAGTGGCCTCCTCCTCATGACTCCAGTCACACGTCACTTCAGGGACGATGGTAGAATTTAGACAAGCACAATTTCACGTCTAATCCTGTAACTCTGACCTCAGAAGGGTGCATGCACGTGAGTCTGTGTGTGTGTGAGACTGTGCATGGCTGATGGTGGACACTGTTCTGAATAACTCCCAGGCAGCAGATAGAACCATGAAACACACTGCTGTGACTGAGGGACACGAGACCTCCACGAACAGTCTGACTGACATTTAAGCCCAAAGAGTTGCGGCATGCCAGGAAACACGCTCATTCACAAAATAATGACACATTTCCTTAATAACTCATGTGCATGGGTTCACCAATCCATCAGTCCATCCATGCACACATGCTTACCAGGGTAGAAGTCTTTGGATTTGGACAGTTTGATGGTGGCGCCGGTCTCTTTCTGCAGCTGAACGATGGTCTGGCCTCCCTTCCCGATGATAGAGCCTGCAGCGTAGCTGGGAATCAGAACCTTCAGGAAGTACTCTCCTTCCTCTGCACCAGAAAAAAGGAAACAGGAAGTCAGTGACAGGATGTTGATGTAGATGAGATCATTTTTGCTTGAAATAAAACTGGGAGGAAAAAACATTAGAAAAGCTACAGTATGCACACAAATTTAGTTACATTTTGACACAGATTTCAATCTGATGATTTTTTTTTTAAATCTCTTTCTGGATGTTTTTTAAAGGGTAACATCAAATATACTGAATTTCACAATTTGTATTTTACAGTCACACAACTTTTTGTGTGAGATTGAAACAAAATGTGATTTAGTATGACCTGACATTAACCCACGGGGTTCCTCAAGTGTCTATCCTTGATCCTCTTTTATCATGTGTGGGTGTTATTTTATGGTCTACATACATATGTAAAATCCAGTTAGTCAAAAAACACCAAATGTTATTTGATGTCAACATGCAATTAGGCTTAAGTCACTATGAGTGTGCAAGAACTTATGTATGTTAAAGAATTTGAACAGACCATTTTCATTTTGCTTATGGAAATTAGGGTATTTTCTAACGTGTTCTCTTTTAAATTTATTTAAATATAATTTTTGTCCATTACAGAAAAAAAAAAAAAAAAAACTGAACTTCCTGGGTTTTGTATCTGAACCCTTCATATAGTACACAGGCACGCACGCATGGATGGACGAACAGACAGACAGACAGACGATACATAGAATTATTCTTAGATGACACTTAGAGAGAGTCCCAGAATATGAGGTGTCTGAACATAAGAAAACCACTGACAATGTGCTGCATGGTGGAGAAGGCAGGACGTGAAGATTAATGATGTCTGAAAAGACATTAACAGCTACCAGAGTGAGGCCCCGGAACTGGCAAACAAAAGCTCAGCTCCGGCAGCAAGGGTGAGGAGGTACACCAGGGAAGAAGACACCGACAACACAAATGGCCTCGTCTCCAGAGAATCTTCCCTGGTGTAGTCACAACTGCAAGGAAACAACAGCCGAAGAACAGACCTACCCAGAGGTAAGACTGAGTGATACTGCAAAGACATGGTAGAAGGACACATCCCATGACCCTGATGCTCAGTGCCTGATGGACCTGGAACCATATCACAGCAATCTCCTAGAAGAAGAACTGCACTGTTATGGTCTGGACGCAGATTGAGGAGCGATCCAGCGTCTGACTGAACCCAGCGTCAAATAACCAGAAGCAGTTCCAAAAGAAACAAGTTTTATTTTTTTCACCTAGTGCTATACATGAAATACTAAACAAAACTGGTGAGGTGAAGAGGCGGCGTGCTTTCTCAGCGTCTCAGTAGATTGGAGCCCGAACGTTTTGGACTCAGGAATTCCGCCGACACCCCCCCAGGTGGCTTTTCCCAGGACTGTACTCTGTGAAGGAGGAACAGAGGTGAGGATATTCAACACTGTTACCACGAAATATTATTTAGAGGCACACTTATCAGCTACACGTTCAGGTCTGCTTTCAGATTTAGTTCAAAAGGGCTGCTGCTCACAGCTAGTGGAGGATAATCAATCCGCGCGCCACTGCCATGAGGAGCAAACCAGACAATTTTCACCAATATTTAATTATAACTGCGCAAAAACGCCAAATTACAATTACAGATAAGCCTTGCAGAATAATCACCTCTGACATGTGCTGATCGCGTTTGCCTCTCACCCTTGTCCTCCTTCACAGGCGCAATGTCAGAATCTGGAGCAGCCCTCAGTGTCCCAAAACAATCGTCACATGGTCGTATTCTCCGGCAATTCAGCCCTGATCACTGCTGGCTTAAATGCAGCTCTTCATTTCTTCACTGGCACGAGCTGAGAGTCCTTAGATCTGCACGTGAATGCCACAGGTGTCGTAGATCGTCCTGATAGAGAGCCGCACGTGAGTGCAACAGGTGCAGCAGATCACCGTAACAGAGGTGAGAGACTCTTCTGCAGCACACTCTCCCCAGAGATCAGTTCAAACCACCTGGGAGGAAAATAAACACAAAAACAGCAAAGCAATGCCCAGCCAAACCCCCCAACACACAACACTGCACAGCTTCATGGCAGAGCGAAAAAGATGTGAAATTTCAACTACAGGTTGGCAGAAGGCACATGGGAGAACTTGTGAACAAGACCCTGAGATACTTCAACTCCTCTTCTTGGGGCAGTTACTCTCTCCTGACCCAGAGAGGACAGTCCACCCTTTTCCAACAAAGGACCATGCTGTCATATTTGGACATACTGATTTTCAACCCAGTGGCTTCACACTCGGCCTCACACTTGCCCAGTGTGCATCAGAGGTCACTCTCTGTTGAAGCCAACAGAACCACATCATCCACAAAAAGCTGAGACACAATTCTGAGGTCACAGAAGCTGGATACCCTCCCTGACATCAGCCGCTGGGAACAGGCCTGGTGTCATGCAGAAACACAGCTCCTGCTTTGGTGGTGTAGATCAGCAGACTCCCACAGTAGCGCCAACAACACACCTCTGGTGATGCGGTCATAAAACGCACACATACTCCCAAGCACCCCACCACCACCACCACCCCCCAATACCTGTGCAAGGGTGCATTTTTTAATGATCGAAGTGAGTGAAGTCAAAGACATATTCACTGACATCAACTGCTCCGCCAGAGGCAGATCCAGCCTTTCATAGGGGCTGAGCCCCCCTCCTGGTTTCTCCAGATGCCACATTGGCTTGGCATTGTACTTTATATGCCACTTTGCTAAGCTGCAAGCGAACAAAACTGTAAGCATTTACAGTGCATCATGAGCGTTTTGGACAATTATTTAAAGAGCCCAGATGGAGTTGATGAGGCTGCAGCTGGATGCACCAAGGTGCACCTTTCTGGATGCACCTTTCTATTACTGCATTATCAACAGATGATGTCTGTCCATTCATACATCTGTTTATTTAAGCATGTCTGCCTATTTGTGTATCTGTTTGTATATTGTGTATTTGTACATCTGTTTATTTATACAACTGTCTATTTGTACGTTTCTTTGTCCATCTGTTCATAACACAATAAAGTATCTATATGTGTCCTCTCTTTTCAGTTGTAAATGATCAGTTTCAGTGTTAAAGTAACACTGACAGTGTTAAGGTTAACCTCAGAAGAGTTTTAACACTCGAAAGAGTAGACACATGGAGACACTTTCTTATGTTAATTTAACACTGGTGGTTTTGCTGCGTGCCGTACCGAGTGAGAATACAGGGTGGGCCAATAAAATGTTACCACTTTTTTAATTCGTACAATTAGAGAGTGTACTACAACAACCCACAGACCACTGAGGCCCTGAAGACCAACATCTGTCAGGAAATTCGGAGAATCCCTCTTGAGATGTGTGGCAATGTCATCACAAACTTCACTGTGCGTGTTGCAGCTGTAATCCAAAGAAGAGGAGCGTGGATTGAACATGTCATCACTTATTGAACTGTGCAGAAAACAAGAGACAAAGTGGGCAACCTTTGGTATCAAATGTTTATTTGATACTTCTGTTACAAGTCAGTAAATAAAATTTTCAAATAAGTTTTAATTTCAAAAACTTGTGTACGATCAAAAAAGTGGGAACATTTTATTGGTCCACCCTGTACATGATAAAGTAGTGGGAGGTGATGTTCTAGTGGTTAAAGTGTTGGGCTTGAGAGCAGAAGATCCTCGGTTCAAAACCCAACCAGACCGGTTAATCACTAAGGGCCCTTGGGCAAAGTCCTTAAATCCCCAGTTGCTCCCGGTGTGTAGTGAGCACCTTACATGGCAGCACCCTGACATTGGTGTGTTTGTGTGAATGGGTAAATGTGAGGCATCATTGTAAAAGCGCTTTCAGCCTTCTGATCCAGATGGAAAAGCGCTATATAAATAAAGTCCACTTAAAGTACCCTTCAAATACATGCAATGGATCACTTGTCCCACAGGGGACAAGCGATATAAGATCTTGAATTTACCTCTCAAAACACATTTTATGGCCACAAACAAATCTTTTCTTTGTGCATGTGAGGACTTGGTAAGTTAGACTAGTTTCTAGCATTCTGGTGTGCTCTAATCTGCACTGTTTCTTGATCTTTTTTGTCCACCCTCCAATGTACCAATGTCAGGTTATAACCCCAATTCCAATGAAGTTGGGACGTTGTGTAAAATGTAAATAAAACAGAATATAATGATTTGGAAATCCTCTTCAACCTATATTCAATTGAATACACCACAAAGACAAGATATTTAATGTTCAAACTGATAGACTTTATTGTTTTTGTGCAAATATTTGTTCAATTTGAAATGTATGCCCGCAACACGTTTCAAAAAAGTTGGGACGGGGCATCAAAAGACTGGAAAAGTTGATGAATGCTCAAAGAACACATAATTGGAAATAGGTGAATGTCATGATTGGGTATAAAAGGAACATCCCCAAAAGTCTCAGCTGGTGAGACTGAGATGGGGTGAGAATCACCACTTTGTGAACAGCTGCATGAAAAAATAGTCCAATGAACAATGTTTTTCAACATTCAATTGCAAGGAGTTTAGGGATTCTATCATCTACAGTCCATAATATAATCAGAATATTCAGAGAATCAGGAGAACTTTCTACACATAAGCGGCAAGGCCGAAAACCAACACTGAATGCCCGTGACCTTCGATCCCTCAGGCAGGCGGCACTGCATTTAAAACCGAGATCATTCTGTAAAGGATCTTACCGTGTGGGCTCAGGAACACCTCATAAAACTTTTGTCAGTTAACACAGTTCGTCGCTACATCTACAAGTGCAAGTTAAAACTTTATCATGCAAAGTGAAAGCCATACATCAACAACATCCAGAAATGCCGGCGCCTTCTCTGGGCCCAAGCTCATTTGAAATGGACAGACACAAAGTGGAAAAGTGTGCTGTGGTCTGATGAGTCTACATTTCAAATTGTTTTTGGAAATCATGGACGTCATGTCCTCTGGACAAAAGAGGGGAAAAAAACATCCAGATTGTTACCAGCGCAAAGTTCAAAAGCCAGCATCTATGATGGTATGTGGGTGTGTTAGTGCCCATGGCATGGGCAACTTACACATCTGTGATGGCACCATCAATGCTGAAAGGTACATCCAGGTTTTGGAGCAACAGATGCTGCCATCCAAGCAATGTCTTTTTCAGGGATGTCCCTGCTTATTTCAGCAAGATAATGCCAAGCCACATTCTGCACGTGTTACAAAAGCGTGGCTTTGTAGTAAAAGAGTGCAGGTACTAGACTGGCCTGCCTGCAGTCCAGACCTGTCGCCCATTGAAAATGTATGGCGCATTATGAAGCACAAAATATGTCAACGGAGACCCCGGACTGTTGAACAACTGCAGTCGTACATCAATCAAGAATGGGAAAGAATTCCACCTACAAAGCTTCAACAATAGGGTTCATAGAGTTTTGCGGTCAGGTGTTGGGGATGGGTTTGCAGGGCAGTCTGTGTTGCAACTGTGCGCTGCAGCCTTCCACTGCGATCTCTATCCGCCACTCCTACCCTGCAATTTTAATGCATACACTTTCTTTCTACACATTTAGTAAACACCTTCACTAATTAGAGTCGGGGTCACTAGACGGTGGTGGGTTTGCAGGGCAGGCTGTGGTGCAGCGGTGTGCCACAGCCTCCCACGGCAGTCTGCCACCTGCCGTCTCCTTGCACTGCTTTTAATGCAACACTTTATCTTTGCTCACTTAGGGGGTCGCACACAGCAAGGGAAATTAATTCTAACAACTATAGTGGGGTTGGTAGGTAGAGTGAGTGTGGCATGTTGGGTTGGCCCCGAATGGCTGTGGATGTCTGTGACTCTGGGGTAGGGGGTCTTCCTCGCCGGTTCTGCCGTGGTCCCCGGGCCTTACTCTGGGGCTGTGGGGCCCGGGGTCCCATGGCTCATTGGGGGGTGGGTGGTGGCAGTGGGGCGTGGGGGATGTGCTTGGGGGCGACGGCTGCTGGGGGGTTGGGGGCCGTGGTCTCCGTGGGATGGTGCCCCACTCTTGCTTGGGCAGTCTCCTGGTCTTGGGCTTTGGTGCTTGGGGTGGGGCCCGGGGTGGGGGGTGGGTTGGGCGCTGGGGGGGAGTTTGGAGGGGTCCTGCTGGCTGTGCTGCGGGGGAGCTTGGGTGTCGTGAGGGCCTCGTGCTTCCTGGCCCTGGGGGTTGGGCCTGACCTTTTGTCTGCGGGCCAGGCCCCACCCTTGTATGGCTCATTGGTCCCTGCCTGTGTCTTGGATACGGTTGTGGTGGCTCCTTTGCCCCCCGTCCTTGCCACCGCTCGCTCCCGGCTTCGGGGGCTGTGGCCCTGGTGGTGTGGTTCTGTAGTCCCCCCTATTGGTAGACTCTGCTGGCACCCTGTGTGCTTCCCTTGGGTATGGGGCTGCTCCCCATGCCTCCGTGGAGGGGGTGGTGTCAGGGGTACATACCGGCGCCGCCGGGCCGCTCCCATGTTGGTTCGTCATCTGGCCCGGTGGCTCTGGTGGCTGCTCTTCCTGGTCCCTGTGCCCTCCACTGCCCTTTTATCCTGGTTTCTCCTGGGGCCCCGCATCCTGGGCCCGTTGCCGTCGTCACTCGCGGCCATCCGTATGGCTTTGACGCGCCGGAGTGGTCCATGTCATATGGTAAGGTTCTGTACTTTAGTCTTGGCCCAACACACCAGCCACAGTAGTGATATTTAGCTGTGATCTAGGTCTCTGTGTGTGGATGGTTGCATGTTTGTGGCCGTCACCACAATTCGGATTTGGGTGCTCTCAAGGGGATTAACACTGTAGTGTCCTAGATTAGGGTATGGACGCTCACTAATTAGACAACAGACTGTTGCTGTCACTGCTTGTTCATGTGTGGTTGTTTGTCCTGGTAGGTTGTATGGTTGAGGCCCCGTCTCCTCTGTGTCTCACGTCACAGTTATTGTCTTCACCACTTGTCGTTCATTCTTGTCTGTCTTCGTGTTGTTTTGGTGGTCGGCCCTTCCTGACAGAAGATGTCAGCTGGCTTTGAGTAGGATGTTGAAGGCTGATCAGAAAGGGCGGGTGGGGGTCTCACACACACACACACACACACACACACACACACCACGTTCACTCACGCACTACATACCTTCTGTCTTGCAAGAATAAATTGCATATATGTGTATTAATGTTCATAAATGGCACTTACCATTACTATATATGCAGACGGGGGGGGGGGGGGGGTATTGCACATTTTCTGTAAATCCTATAAACTTCATTTCACTTCTCAACTTCTCAAAGTTTGTCTGCTATATGATATATTTAACTGAAATTGCTGAGCCAAACAACCAATGATTTATAAAGGAAAATCATGGAAATCATCAGGGGTCTGTTTATGTATCACACCCCGTATCATGCCCCAATGTATCTGTATCAGCCCGAGTTAGACTTGGGCACATGCCTCATTTCAGAGCTCAGCTGCTCATCCAGGACAGAGTCTCTTTACCCAACGCAATCAAATGGATTAATGGGATTATTCTATCAGACAACAAGGTAAAACCTCTTAAAACATTCTAAACTCAGTTTTAAGCAGAAATGAGGCGATACTTGGTGATGCTTTGAAATGACCGACGTGCAGTGAACGCATCAGCTAGCAGCTCATGTAGCTGCAGTGCTCTGATCACTTCCTCCGCCTTTCATTATGAAATAATGCTGAATTTATGTGGAAATGATTGTTGTACAAAAGCTTCACATATCTGTTGTTGAGTGGAGGCAGTTTGAAGCAGAAACGAGGTGATAATCAGTGAAACTGAAGATGATGCATGCACAGTGAAGGCAGGGAGGACTGATTTTTAGGGGGGACTGTTCGGTCGGTGACACCGGTGCAGTCGGATGAGCTGCTAGCTGCTACATTCACTGCTCTTCTGTCATTTCAAAGTGTCAGTAGCGACTCACCGATTATCACCTCATTTCTGCTTAAAATGGCCTTGTTTCTGCTTAAAACTGACTTTAGAATGATTTAAGAGGTTTTACTTTGTCACATGATGGTTAATAACCCATTACTCCCTTTGATCGCTTTACGTGTAGACTCAGACGAGCTGCTGTGGTCCTAAATGATGCATGCACAGTGAAGGTCGGGTGGACCAATTTTTAGGGGGTACCGTTCGGTCTGCGACAACGGCATTCAATTGTAGTTCACAAATTCTCAACAGGGCTGAGGTCGGGGCTTTGGGAAGGCCATTCCAGAAGCTTAATGTTAGCATACTTTATCCAACCCACAACTGGTTTTGATGTTTGTTTGAGATCACAATTGTGGCCAAGTTTCAACCATCTAGCTGTTGATTTGAGGTGACGTTGAAGAATTTGGAGGTAGTTCTCCATCAACATTGTCCAATGCACCAGTAAAACTGGGATCAAAACAGCCCCAGAGCATGACGTTACAACCACCATGCTTGGCAGCTGCTACAGTGTTCTTAGATTTGAAAGCCTCACCTTTACTCATCTAAACATGCTTTTTCTTCATGGCCAAACAGCTCAGTCTTCGTCTCATTTGACCATAAAACTTTTCCGCAGAAGGCATTTGGTTTCTCCATGTGGGCAGCTGCAAATTTCAGTCTAACTGAAGGTGTCGATTTGGCAGCAGCGGCTTCTTTCTTGGTCAGCACCCTCTCAGTCCAGGCCGATGTAAAACTCGCTTCACTGTGGACGGTGATGCTGGTGTTCCAGCAGTTTCCAGTTCAGAACAGGCCTGAGCCTTGGTGGTTCCTTGGTTGTTCCTCTACATCCTAACCAGTTCCTCTCTGAGGGGGGCAGTTTGGGTTTTCTTGGAAGCCTTGACAAAGTGGTGACATCTCCAACTAACTTGTACTCATGTACAGCTGTTTGTACCAATGATTATGGAATGCACAATTGTTTTGAAATGGCTTCAAGAGACTTTCCCAACTTGTTCTCCTTCACAGACCTCCTTGAGTTCTTTGGACTTTGCCATTGTTCTGAGTATTGCTCAATCCAATGAGTGCTAGACATCCCATTAGAGCAATCAGTCAACCGTGTCTGTCATCTGTCACACATTTGTGTGTTTAATCTTGAAGCATTTACTGAAATGCAGAGCGTTTGTGTGTGGACACGCGTGCTGCTCTGCCTTATTTCACTGCTGTGGGTCAGGTTCATGCACTGAGGTGGAGATCCACATGTGACAGGTTTTTGGTGGAGAAGTGTGTTCCAATTATGCTGGAACCAATGTTTTCCTGTCACTGTGGAACACCATCACCTCCTGTTATCGCTTTTTCTCTTCTAATTTCTTGTCATCCTCTCATTTCCTCTCCTCCTCTCATCCTCTTCTCCCTGTCCTTTCGTTGTCTTGCTTGTTCCTTCCTCTGCTGCAGTGACCCAATTTGAACATCAAGCCTCGAAATGACCCACTTTAGCTCACAACGAGCTAATTATAACCAGCCCATATTAATAAGGCAGGACAACTGGTAAATATCAAATGCACTCACACACACATAAGTGCACGATACGTATCAATCAATCAATCAACTTTTTTCTTATATAGCGCCAAATCACAACAAACAGTTGCCCCAAGGCGCTCCACATTGCAAGGCAAGGCCATACAATAATTCTGAAAAACCCCAACGGTCAAAACGACCCCCTATGAGCAAGCACTTGGCCACAGTGGGAAGGAAAAACTCCCTTTTAACAGGAAGAAACCTCCAGCAGAACCAGGCTCAGGGAGGGGCAGTCTTCTGCTGAGACTGGTTGGGGCTGAGGGACTTTGCCATTGTACATACGTATAAATACAATGGTGTGTCTCCCCTGCAGAACACCAAGTGACTCATCACTGTTGCATGGTAACATTTCTGTGTTACCATGGCAGTTACCAAAAACATGGAAGGAAGTGGCAAAAAACAAACAAAAAACCAACATGAATGAATTGACACCAGATATGTTGTGTTGAGACACTGGGGTTGCCCATGAACAAGGTTGGGTAGGATTACTTTGAAAGAATACATGTGGATTACATGTATGTATGTACATACATTTGGATTACTTGTAATCTGATTACTTTTGGATTACATTTCAAAGTAATCCTACCCAACCTTGCCCATGAATGACTGCCAGAGTATAATTTGTCCCACCACAGTTTTATGACAAGCCAAAATAATTCATTTTTTTCTCATAATAGCATAGCAGACCTCTAAAGTTGAAGTCAATACACAGTAAAATCACCAGTGTAAAACTAACACTGTCAGTGTACAAGGGCTGTCATGGATAGATAAAGCTGGGTATCATCTGCGTAACAACGAAAATTTAAGCAATGCTTTCTAATAATACTGCCTAAGGGAAGCATGTATAAAGTGAATAAAATTGGTCCTAGCACAGAACCTTGTGGAACTCCATAATTAACCTTAGTCTGTGAAGAAGATTCCCCATTCACATGAACAAATTGTAATCTATTAGATAAATATGATTCAAACCACCGCAGCGCAGTGCCTTTAATACCTATGGCATGCTCTAATCTCTGTAATAAAATTTTATGGTCAACAGTATCAAAAGCAACACTGAGGTCTAACAGAACAAGCACAGAGATGAGTCCACTGTCTGAGGCCATAAGAAGATCATTTGTAACCTTCACTGATGCTGTTTCTGTACAATGATGAATTCTGAAACCTGACTGAAACTCTTCAAATAGACCATTCCTCTGCACATGATCAGTTAGCTGTTTCAAGTGGGTTCCTTGGTCAGATAACAGCACTGATTCCAATGGTTGGTGTGTAGTATTCCAGATTTTCCACTCTTATTATTGCCCCCTTCCTGAATTGCCACCTTATTGTGGTGGAGGGTGGACTTTTTTCTGGTTCCGGAGCACAGCGGTGTTCTGCTGTATCTGTTAGCTGTTTGAACTGAGCTGTTTGAGTTCTTTGAATTAGCAGTCTTTTTCAAGACTTTTTTACTTTTTTTTACTTTTTCACCGTGCTCCAACGCCTAAAGAAGACCTCTAACGGTCGAAGCATCGCGACGGAGCTCTTTTATCAGCTAACCTTCATCAGCGTTGGCAAGCTAACTAGCTTGCCAACGCTTTCGTTTTTATTTTTATTTTATTTTTTAGCACTGTTGTCGTGCTGCTCCACAGCCTGCCTAGTGGATTTTTATTTTATTTTAGCACTGTTGTCGTGCGTTACCTGTGCTGCTCCACAGCCTGTCCAGTGGATTTTTATTTTATTTTTTAGCACTGTTGTCGTGTGTTACCTGTGCTGCTCCACAGCCTGTTCAGTGGATTTTTATTTTATTTTTGGCGCTGTTGTCGTGCGTTGCCTGTGCTGCTCCACAGCCTGTCCAGTGGATTTTTATTTTATTTTTTACCACTGTTGTCGTGTGTTACCTGTGCTGCTCCACAGCCTGTCCAGTGGATTTTTATTTTATTTTAGCACTGTTGTCGTGTGTTACCTGTGCTGCTCCACAGCCTGTTCAGTGGATTTTTATTTTATTTTTTAGCACTGTTGTCGTGCGTTACCTGTGCTGTTCCACAGCCTGTCCAGTGGATTTTTATTTTATTTTTTACCACTGTTGTCGTGTGTTACCTGTGCTGCTCCACAGCCTGTTCAGTGGATTTTTGTTTTGTTTTTTGGCACTGTTGTCGTGTGTTACCTGTGCTGCTCCACAGCCTGTCCAGTGGATTTTTATTTTATTTTTTACCACTGTTGTCGTGTGTTACCTGTGCTGCTCCGCAGCCTGTCCAGTGGATTTTTATTTTATTATTTTATTTTATTTTTTTATTTTTTTTTTAGCACTGTTGTCGTGCGTTACCTGTGCTGCTCCACAGCCTGTCCAGTGGATTTTTATTTTATTTTTTAGCACTGTTGTCGTGCGTTACCTGTGCTGCTCCACAGCCTGTCCAGTGGATTTTGATTTTTATTTTATTTTTTTGGGCGCTGTTGTCGTGCGTTACCTGTGCTGCTCCACAGCCTGTCCAGTGGATTTTTATTTAGCGCTGTTGTCGTGCGTTACCTGTGCTGCTCCACAGCCTGTCTAGTGGATTTTTATTTTGTTTTAGCACTGTTGTCGTGCGTTGCCTGTGCTGCTCCACAGCCTGTCCAGTGGATTTTTATTTTTATTTTATTTTTTAGCACTGTTGTTGTGCGTTACCTGTGCTGCTCCACAGCCTGTCCAGTGGATTTTTATTTTTATTTTATTTTTTAGCACTGTTGTTGTGCGTTACCTGTGCTGCTCCACAGCCTGTCTAGTGGATTTTTATTTTATTTTAGCACTGTTGTCGTGCGTTACCTGTGCTGCTCCACAGCCTGTCTAGTGGATTTTTATTTTGTTTTAGCACTGTTGTCGTGCGTTGCCTGTGCTGCTCCACAGCCTGTCCAGTGGATTTTGATTTTGATTTTATTTTTTTTGGCACTGTTGTTGTGTGTTACCTGTGCTGCTCCACAGCCTGTCTAGTGGATTTTTATTTTATTTTTTACCACTGTTGTCGTGTGTTACCTGTGCTGCTCCGCAGCCTGTCCAGTGGATTTTTATTTTATTATTTTATTTTATTTATTTATTTATTTTTTTTTTTTATCACTGTTGTCGTGCGTTACCTGTGCTGCTCCACAGCCTGTCCAGTGGATTTTTATTTTATTTTTTAGCACTGTTGTCGTGCGTTACCTGTGCTGCTCCACAGCCTGTCCAGTGGATTTTTATTTTATTTTTTACCACTGTTGTCGTGCGTTACCTGTGCTGCTCCACAGCCTGTCCAGTGGATTTTGATTTTGATTTTATTTTTTTGGGCGCTGTTGTCGTGCGTTACCTGTGCTGCTCCACAGCCTGTCTAGTGGATTTTTATTTAGCGCTGTTGTCGTGCGTTACCTGTGCTGCTCCACAGCCTGTCTAGTGGATTTTTATTTTGTTTTAGCACTGTTGTCATGCATTGCCTGTGCTGCTCCACAGCCTGTCCAGTGGATTTTTATTTTTATTTTATTTTATTTTTTAGCACTGTTGTTGTGCGTTACCTGTGCTGCTCCACAGCCTGTCTAGTGGATTTTTATTTTGTTTTAGCACTGTTGTCGTGCGTTACCTGTGCTGCTCCACAGCCTGTCTAGTGGATTTTTATTTTGTTTTAGCACTGTTGTCGTGCGTTGCCTGTGCTGCTCCACAGCCTGTCCAGTGGATTTTTATTTTGTTTTAGCACTGTTGTCGTGCGTTACCTGTGCTGCTCCACAGCCTGTCTAGTGGATTTTTATTTTGTTTTAGCACTGTTGTCGTGCGTTACCTGTGCTGCTCCACAGCCTGTCTAGTGGATTTTTATTTTGTTTTAGCACTGTTGTCGTGCGTTACCTGTGCTGCTCCACAGCCTGTCTAGTGGATTTTTATTTTGTTTTAGCACTGTTGTCGTGCGTTGCCTGTGCTGCTCCACAGCCTGTCCAGTGGATTTTTATTTTTATTTTATTTTATTTTTTAGCACTGTTGTTGTGCGTTACCTGTGCTGCTCCACAGCCTGTCTAGTGGATTTTTATTTTATTTTAGCACTGTTGTCGTGCGTTACCTGTGCTGCTCCACAGCCTGTCTAGTGGATTTTTATTTTGTTTTAGCACTGTTGTCGTGCGTTGCCTGTGCTGCTCCACAGCCTGTCCAGTGGATTTTTATTTTTATTTTATTTTATTTTTTAGCACTGTTGTTGTGCGTTACCTGTGCTGCTCCACAGCCTGTCTAGTGGATTTTTATTTTATTTTAGCACTGTTGTCGTGCGTTACCTGTGCTGCTCCACAGCCTGTCTAGTGGATTTTTATTTTGTTTTAGCACTGTTGTCGTGCGTTGCCTGTGCTGCTCCACAGCCTGTCCAGTGGATTTTTATTTTATTTTATTTTATTTTTTAGCACTGTTGTTGTGCGTTACCTGTGCTGCTCCACAGCCTGTCTAGTGGATTTTTATTTTATTTTAGCACTGTTGTCGTGCGTTACCTGTGCTGCTCCACAGCCTGTCTAGTGTCGGATTCCCTGTTTGGGAATCCGCTAGCTTAGCGTAGCTACTAGCTCTTAGCCGTTTTAGCATGGCGGCTTCTCCTGTCTCTCCCGTACTTTTCTGCTCTGGGTGTGAAATGTTTAGTTATTCCTCGGCCTCTTTTAGCAGTAACGGTACATGTAATAAGTGCAGCTTATTCGTAGCTTTGGAGGCCAGGCTGGGCGAATTGGAGGCTCGGCTCCGCACCGTGGAAAATTCTACAGCTAGCCAGGCCCCTGTAGTCGGTGCGGACCAAGGTAGCTTAGCCGCCGTTAGTTCCCCCCTGGCAGAACCCCGTGCAGTCGGGAAGGCAGGCTGACTGGGTGACTGTGAGGAGGAAGCGTAGCCCTAAACAGAAGCCCCGTGTACACCGTCAACCCGTTCACATCTCTAACCGTTTTTCCCCACTCGACGATACACTCGCCGAGGATCAAACTCTGGTTATTGGCGACTCTGTTTTGAGAAATGTGAAGTTAGCGACACCAGCAACCATTGTCAATTGTCTTCCGGGGGCCAGAGCAGGCGACATCGAAGGACATTTGAAATTGCTGGCTAAGGCTAAGCGTAAATTTGGTAAGATTGTAATTCACGTCGGCAGTAATGACACTCGGTTACGCCAATCGGAGGTCACTAAAATTAACATTGAATCGGTGTGTAACTTTGCAAAAACAATGTCGGACTCTGTTGTTTTCTCTGGGCCCCTCCCCAATCAGACCGGGAGTGACATGTTTAGCCGCATGTTCTCCTTGAATTGCTGGCTGTCTGAGTGGTGTCCAAAAAATGAGGTGGGCTTCATTGATAATTGGCAAAGCTTCTGGGGAAAACCTGGTCTTGTTAGGAGAGACGGCATCCATCCCACTTTAGAGGGAGCAGCTCTCATTTCTAGAAATCTGGCCAATTTTTTGGGATCCTCCAAACTGTGACTGTCTAGCGTTGGGACCAGGAGGCAGAGCTGTGGTCTTATACACCTCTCTGCAGCTTCTCTCCCCCTGCCATCCCCCTATTACCCCATCCCCGTAGAGACGGTGCCTGCTCCCAGACCACCAATAACTAGCAAAAATCTATTTAAGCATAAAAATTCAAAAAGAAAAAATAATATAGCACCTTCAATTGCACCACAGACTAAAACAGTTAAATGTGGTCTATTAAACATTAGGTCTCTTTCTTCTAAGTCCCTGTTGGTAAATGATATAATAATTGATCAACGTATTGATTTATTCTGCCTAACAGAAACTTGGTTACAGCAGGATGAATATGTTAGTTTAAATGAGTCAACACCCCCGAGTCACACTAACTGTCAGAATGCTCGTAGCACGGGCCGGGGCGGAGGATTAGCAGCAATCTTCCATTCCAGCTTATTAATTAATCAAAAACCTAGACAGAGCTTTAATTCATTTGAAAGCTTGTCTCTTAGTCTTGTCCATCCAAATTGGAAGTCCCAAAAACCAGTTTTATTTGTTATTATCTATCGTCCACCTGGTCGTTACTGTGAGTTTCTCTGTGAATTTTCAGACCTTTTGTCTGACTTAGTGCTTAGCTCAGATAAGATAATTATAGTGGGCGATTTTAACATCCACACAGATGCTGAGAATGACAGCCTCAACACTGCATTTAATCTATTATTAGACTCTATCGGCTTTGCTCAAAAAGTAAATGAGTCCACCCACCACTTTAATCATATTTTAGATCTTGTTCTGACTTATGGTATGGAAATAGAAGACTTAACAGTATTCCCTGAAAACTCCCTTTTGTCTGATCATTTTTTAATAACATTTACATTTACCCTGATGGACTACCCTGCAGTGGGGAATAAGTTTCATTACACTAGAAGTCTTTCAGAAAGCGCTGTAACTAGGTTTAAGGATATGATTCCTTCTTTATGTTCTCTAATGTCATATACCAACACAGAGCAGAGTAGCTACCTAAACTCTGTAAGGGAGTTAGAGTATCTTGTCAATAGTTTTACATCCTCATTGAAGACAACTTTGGATGCTGTAGCTCCTCTGAAAAAGAGAGCTTTAAATCAGAAGTGTCTGACTCCGTGGTATAACTCACAAACTCGTAGCTTAAAGCAGATAACCCGTAAGTTGGAGAGGAAATGGCGTCTCACTAATTTAGAAGATCTTCACTTAGCCTGGAAAAAGAGTTTGTTGCTCTATAAGAAAGCCCTTCGTGAAGCTAGGACATCTTTCTACTCATCACTAATTGAAGAAAATAAGAACAACCCCAGGTTTCTTTTCAGCACTGTAGCCAGGCTGACAAAGAGTCAGAGCTCTATTGAGCTGAGTATTCCATTAACTTTAACTAGTAATGACTTCATGACTTTCTTTGCTAACAAAATTTTGACTATTAGAGAAAAAATTACTCATAACCATCCCAAAGATGTATCGTTATCTTTGGCTGCTTTCAGTGATGCCGGTATTTGGTTAGACTCTTTCTCTCCGATTGTTCTGTCTGAGTTATTTTCATTAGTTACTTCATCCAAACCATCAACATGCTTATTAGACCCCATTCCTGCCAGGCTGCTCAAGGAAGTCCTACCATTATTTAATGCTTCAATCTTAAATATGATCAATCTATCTTTGTTAGTTGGTTATGTACCACAGGCCTTTAAGGTGGCAGTAATTAAACCATTACTTAAAAAGCCATCACTTGACCCAGCTATCTTAGCTAATTATAGGCCAATCTCCAACCTTCCTTTTCTCTCAAAGATTCTTGAGAGGGTAGTTGTAAAACAGCTAACTGATCACCTGCAGAGGAATGGTCTATTTGAAGAGTTTCAGTCAGGTTTTAGAATTCATCATAGTACAGAAACAGCATTAGTGAAGGTTACAAATGATCTTCTTATGGCTTCGGACAGTGGACTTATCTCTGTGCTTGTTCTGTTGGACCTCAGTGCTGCTTTTGATACTGTTGACCATAAAATTTTATTACAGAGATTAGAGCATGTCATAGGTATTAAAGGCATTGCGCTGCGGTGGTTTGAATCATATTTGTCTAATAGATTACAGTTTGTTCATGTAAATGGGGAATCTTCTTCACAGACTAAAGTTAATTATGGAGTTCCACAAGGTTCTGTGCTAGGACCAATTTTATTCACTTTATACATGCTTCCCTTGGGCAGTATTATTAGACGGTATTGCTTAAATTTTCATTGTTACGCAGATGATACCCAGCTTTATCTATCCATGAAGCCAGAGGATACGCACCAATTAGCTAAACTGCAGGATTGTCTTACAGACATAAAGACATGGATGACCTCTAATTTCCTGCTTTTAAACTCAGATAAAACTGAAGTTATTGTACTTGGCCCCACAAATCTTAGAAGCATGGTGTCTAACCAGATCGTTACTCTGGATGGCATTTCCCTGATCTCTAGTAATACTGTGAGAAATCTTGGAGTTATTTTTGATCAGGATATGTCATTCAAAGCGCATATTAAACAAATATGTAGGACTGCCTTTTTGCATTTACGCAATATCTCTAAAATCATAAAGGTCTTGTCTCAGAGTGATGCTGAAAAACTAATTCATGCATTTGTTTCCTCTAGGCTGGACTATTGTAATTCCTTATTATCAGGTTGTCCTAAAAGTTCCCTAAAAAGCCTTCAGTTGGTTCAGAATGCTGCAGCTAGAGTACTGACGGGGACTAGCAGGAGAGAGCATATCTCACCCGTGTTGGCCTCCCTTCATTGGCTTCCTGTTAATGCTAGAATAGAATTTAAAATTCTTCTTCTTACTTATAAGGTTTTGAATAATCAGGTCCCATCTTATCTTAGGGACCTCATAGTACCATATTACCCCATTAGAGCGCTTCGCTCTCAGACTGCGGGCTTACTTGTAGTTCCTAGGGTTTGTAAGAGTAGAATGGGAGGCAGAGCCTTCAGCTTTCAGGCTCCTCTCCTGTGGAACCAGCTCCCAATTCAGATCAGGGAGACAGATACCCTCTCTACTTTTAAGATTAGGCTTAAAACTTTCCTTTTCGCTAAGGCTTATAGTTAGGGCTGGATCGGGTGACCCTGGACCATCCCTTGGTTATGTTGCTTTAGACGTAGACTGTGTTTCATAATTATTGTATGGCCTTGCCTTGCAATGTGGAGCGCCTTGGGGCAACTGTTTGTTGTGATTTGGCGCTATACAAGAAAAAAGTTGATTGATTGATTGATTTTACAACTACCCTTTCAAGAATTTCTGAGAGAAAAGGAAGGTTGGAGATTGGCCTATAATTAGCTAAGATAGCTGGGTCAAGTGATGGCTTTTTAAGTAATGGTTTAATTACTGCCACCTTAAAAGCCTGTGGTACATAGCCAACTAATAAAGATAGATTGATCATATTTAAGATCGAAGCATTAATTAATGGTAGGGCTTCCTTGAGCAGCCTGGTAGGAATGGGGTCTAATAGACATGTTGATGGTTTGGAGGAAGTGACTAATGAAAATAACTCAGACAGAACAATTGGAGAGAAAGAGTCTAACCAAATACCGGCATCACTGAAAGCAGCCAAAGATAACGATATGTTTTTGGGATGGTTATGAGTAATTTTTTCTCTAATAGTTAAAATTTTATTAACAAAGAAAGATTTGATTTGATTTGTTCCCATCGATGGGAACAAAGTAAAATGTGTGAAATACCAAGTGTTCCAATACTTTTGGAGGGCACAGTATCTTGACCTTATTATGAGTGCAAAATGAGTGTGGTATTATTAATGTTTTGTTTAAGAATGTTTAATTTTCACTGTTGCTGCACTTTGTGTCAAATCATATATCATATATCGTATATCATATTGATATGACAATATTGCAATACAATAATTTGGACATATTGTACAGCCCTACTGTCAACTAGCTGAAAACTTTGAATATTAATTTACATCTACATTAAAAAAATGCTTAAAATGGCAGGGGGTTAAGAGGGCTGTAATTAGGGGGGCTGAAGCTGAAAGGCAAAAAAAGACAAATGCTTAAGAAGGTGGGGTGTCTGGGGGCTCGGCTCCCCCAGAAGCTAAAAGGTTTTAGCCATGCTAATGCTCCCCTGAAGCACTGACTCAAAAAAAGTCTGAAGCACCTAAATGACATGGTGAGATGCTGAAGAACTTCGCTTGTTCATGTCTGTGACATATGCATATTAATAATAATAATTTCAACAACTAAAATGTTTAGAAAGAATTTAAATGTTAGAAAAATCTTTAAAATAATAATTAATTTAATAGTTGCCTTTTTAAACAATGTAGATTATAAATTGAAAGTTTTACTGTTGCCATGTTGTCAACATTTAAAATGAGGTCAAGAAAGATGTCTTTATTTTATTTTTAATAAAACAAGTAATATGTTCATTGAAGTCAAGAAAAACTGTGTTTAATTCATGTTATACAAAAACCTTTTTTCAGGAAATAATATTTAAGTTCAACCGAAAATGACAGGACATACATGGTTTACTTTACATTACCATATTGTGAGCCAACAAACGCACTGTTTGCTTACTTACACATTTTGAAATTTTGAGACTTGGTTGATTATATTATGATACAGACCATGTATAAAGTTAACAATAAACTCTTGCCTCAACATGTCCAGGAACTGTTTAAAATGAGGGGGTCCTGTTATCACCTGAGAGGAACATTAGTGTTTGACATCTTAAAGTTTAAACTACTGTAAAAAAGTCACTGCGTCTGTAAAGGGGGTTAAAATCTGGAATAACTGTTCTGACAGTATTAAATTATCTGGTACTTTGGCTGGCTTGAAAAGACTATAAAAACGATATAATTTCTTATTATAGTGCAATAAATTAGGTGAACTGACTTTGTTACTGTTCTTCTGTTTTATCTGTGCTTTATACTGCTGTTTGTTCTGCTGTGTTCAGATACTTTCTTTTACTGATTAATCTATATTGTCTCTGCTTGGCTTTCTTGTCTTTTTTTTTTTTTTCTTTTTTGGAATTTGTTGTTTTGGGTGTACATGTATATGTGTATATAGCAACTAGTGAAATAAAATTAATTCATTTATTCATTCATTCATTTATTCACATTACTGTTAAAAATGCACCTCCAGTAAAGTGA
Source organism: Thalassophryne amazonica (assembly GCF_902500255.1). NCBI lineage: Eukaryota > Metazoa > Chordata > Actinopteri > Batrachoidiformes > Batrachoididae > Thalassophryne > Thalassophryne amazonica. The sequence goes on from NC_047106.1 coordinate 139,324,813, forward strand.
GTATTGGTACAACTGGTTATCATTTTCATGTTGAGGTAGCGGGGGGTGTTGTCGGCAGCTGTTAGATGTAACTATTAAAGTAACTAGTAATCTAAATTAGTTACTTTTAAAACTGAGCAATCAGTAAAGTAACTACAGTAAATTACTTTTTCAAGGAGTAATCAGTAACTGGATTACTTTTTCTAAATAACTAATGTATTTATCCTGAAAGCGTTTTTTTTTTTTTTTTTTACTTTTTATTTAGCCATTTAAAACATTGAACAGAACATTTCTTGACATCTCATTTCCCTTAAAGTAAGAGGGTACACTCCATACATATATGATTTAGGGGTATGGTGGATAGAGTCTATACATGGTGACTAGGGTAAACTTTTCACAATCTAATGGGGGGATAATATTTGTTACATTTCTCGTCAAACCTCCACGTATCTCGAGATGCATGTCCATTTTTGTTCAAAGATGTCCATAGATAGCTGGAGATTTGCAGTCAGCCGCTCCATTATGTAAACATTTTTCAGTTTCTGTTTCCATTGTTCTATAGTTGGCGGTTTTACCTGTTTCCAATTTACCGTAATCATTTTCTTTGCTATCAGCAAGAGGATCCTCAATATGTATCGCTGATTAGTATTATATAGATCTCTAGGAATAACTCCCAGTAGGAACAACATAGGTTCTGGGGTAATATTTATTCCTAGAATAGTGTCTATCTCTTTTTTAATGTTGTCGAAAATATTCCTTTATTACCGGACATTCCCAAAAAATATCTGTTGTATCTCCTATATTTCCACAGTTCCTCCAACAGAGTGCTGTAGTAGGTTTCTTTGCAAATGAAGAGGTGATAAGAGGGGTATAAAAATATCTAGTTTTCGCTTTCCAGTCGAATTCCTTCCACAATTGGCTGTTAATTCCCTTATGGCAGCCTATACATATATCGTTCCATGTAGAATCTTCAATTATTATATTCATTTCCATCTCCCATTTTTCTTTGATATAATTTGTGTTTTGTAGAGTGTCTGTTTTCAACCTTTTGTATATATTAGATATGTGTCTTTTTGTTGGAAAGTGTTTTTCCACAATGCTGATAAAATACTCCTCCATCTCATTTGGGGTTTCACTAATCATTTCCTTTTCTTTATGGCTTGTAATATAATGCCTAATCTGAAGATATCTATAGAAGTCATTCGACGGAAGATCAAATTGTTCTCGAAGTTGGGAGAAGGATTTGAGTTCTGTTTCTATAAAGAGTTGGTTAATTATATGGAGGCCTTTTTCTGCCCATCTTCTAAACCCATTGTCCCACACCGAAGGGGGAAAATCAATATTTCCTACTATAGGCATAGCCCTTGAGATTGACTGAGGCCCCCCAAGCGCTTTTTTAACTGTTGTCCAAATTTTAAGGTGTATTTTATCCATTCATTCTTTAATTTAATCTTTTTGACTGACTTTGTGTCCATAAAGGGTAGTATTGATAAAGGAACACCCTCAGTTGAGTTTTGCTCTATCTGAGTCCATATTGTTTCCTGATCATTTCTAAGCCATGCCACAATTGCATTTATTTGTGCTGCCCAATAGTAGTTTTTAAAATTTGGTAAACTCAGTCCTCCTCTATCCTTAGGCAGATGGAGGCATTTCAGTTTTATCCTCGGCCTCTTCCTTTGCCAAATAAATGTTATTAGTTTATCTAACATTTTTAAGGTGGAAGCAGGTACTCTTATTGGGAGGGATTGGAACAAAAAAAGAAGTCTGGGCAGTAAGTTCATTTTTATTGTCTCTACTCTACCAAATAAAGACAGGGGAAGCACCTCCCAACGTGTCACATCTTTCTTTAATTGTCTAATTAATTTGTTATAATTGGCCTCAAACAATTGAGTGGAGTTGGGTGTAAGAATAACTCCTAGATATCTGAATCCTTGTTTGGACCAGTGAAGGAGACGCTATCATTCAATTGTGTAGGCCAAGTACCCGAGATCATCATAGCTTCTGATTTAGTCTCATTAATTTTGTATCCCGATACTGACCCATATTTATGCAAGCATTTTATAAGTGTGGGAATGGAAAGGACAGGGTTTTTTATAAAGAGCAAAATATCATCCGCGAATAGGGCTATTTTGTGGATTGTCCCTCCTTCATCTGCTATCCCTTGAATCTGCGTGTTTTGGCGTATTGCCTCTGCCAGAGGTTCAATACTTAAGGCAAATAAGATGGGAGATAATGAGTCTCCCTGTCTCACACCTCGCTCAATCCCGAAGGAGCTAGAGCAATGCCCGTTGACTCTTACTTTGGAACGAGGTTCTTTATATAGAAGACTAATCCATGTCACAAATTCCTTTCCAAAACCCATTTCTAACAATGTCTGTCTCAAAAATATCCAGTCAACTCGATCAAATGCTTTCTCCGCATCTAAACCGAGAAGCATCGATGATTGTTTCTCCCTTGCTGCAATTGTTTGCAAATTCAGAGCTCTTCTAATGTTATTTGTTCCATGACGTCCTGGTATGAACCCCGTTTGTTCTGGGTGTATTAATTTCTTAATATTTTTTTGAATTCTGGTAACTAATATAGAGGTCAGGATTTTATAATCCACACACAAAAGGCTTATTGGGCGGTAACTAGCACACTGAAGAGGATCCTTTCCCTCCTTATGTATAACCGTTATCATGGCTTCTGACCACGAATTTGGGGGATTTCCTGATTTCAGTGCGTAATTGTATACTTTACATAATACAGGAGTGAGTTCATTTATAAATATTTTATAGTATTCACCTGAGAAACCATCTGTTCCTGGTGATTTATTATTTTTCAGTTTAGTAATAGATTCTTTAATTTCATTTTCTGTAATAGGTTTTATTAATAGTTCTGCTTCCTCACTTGTTAGTTTATTCAATTTAAGGGGCTTTAAGAATTCTACGCTCTCCTGTCTCCTAGATTCTGATTCATCTGTCCTATATAGTTGTTTGTAATATGTTGCAAAGGAGTCTGATATTTTAATTGGGTCGGTTTCTATCTGGTTAGTTTCTGGGTTCCTTATCTTAGGGACTGCGCGGTTAGATTGGGTTTTTCTAAGTTGGAAGGCCAGTAGCCTACTGGCTTTATTACCCATTTCATAGTATTTTCTGTTGGTGTATCTAAGAGCTCCCTCTGCCTTATATGTCAAAAGTTCGTCTAATTGTTGTCTAACCTTTTTTATTTTGTTTAGGGTGTCTTTATTTCCATATTGTTTGTGTTCCCCTGTTAATTTTTTTATTTCTGCTTCCAATCCTTGTTTTACAAGCCTTTGTTTCTTTATTCTAGATCCTATAGATATAATCTTCCCTCTAATTGTGGCTTTACTGGCGTCCCATACAACTGAGGGTGAAACATTACCATCTGTTGGGAAGGTGTCGTAGCACGGACCCACAACAGGGGGCGCAAAGGAACGGACAATGATTAAGCCAATAAGTAACAATTTAATGTTGTGACAACACACAACTAAATTCACACAAGATATAAATAGACAATTAACACCAGGTGACGTGTGGGCAGGCTCGAAGATAGAAGACCCCCGACCAGAGATGAGCCGCGTCCCACACGGCTTCCACCACCAACGGCCTGAAGAACACCGGAGCCGCCAAGTCCAGAGTCCCCAGGTGGCCTCTGTCTTCAGCTGTCGACCCTGGTACTGCTGGCAGAAAACAAAGACAGGATGGATGAGTGTGAATTTGCACACTCAGTAATCCCACAGTCTGTACACAGTTAGGAGGGAGAACCTCCACCTCCAAGTAGGAACACACTAGCAGCTCCTGTTACCACTTATCTGGATGGAGTGAGATGCGAAGATGTCGCTTCTCTCACTACACGCCAACCCAGCAGAGTGCACCACAGGAAAAACGGCTGCAAAACAGATCAGACGTAAGTCACAGTAGGGATACAGCAGAGAATATTACCTCTTCGGTAGTTGATTTCTCGGCGGGGAGGTGGAGTTGCAGTCCAGCTTATGTAGTGGTGTGAATGAGTGATAGCTGGTGTGATGAATGACAGCTGTCACTTCTTCTGGGTCTGGCGCCCTCTCGTGCTTGGAGCCCGCACTCCAAGCAGGGCGCCCTCTGGTGGTGGTGGGCCAGCAGTACCTCCTCTTCAGCGGCCCACATAACAGGACCCCCCCTCAACGGGCGCCTCCTGGCGCCCGACCAGGCTTATCCGGGTGTCTCTTGTAGAAATCGGCCAGGAGGGCCGGGTCCAGGATGAAGCTCCTTTTCACCCAGGAGCGTTCTTCAGGTCCATACCCCTCCCAGTCCACCAGATATTGGAACCCCCGGCCCTTACGACGGACGTCAAGGGGCCTGCGGACTGTCCAAGCAGGCTCCCCGTCAATGAGCCGGGTAGGAGGCGGCGTAGGTCCAGGAGCACAGAGAGGCGAGGTGTGGTGTGGCTTGAGGTGGGACACATGGAACACAGGGTGGATCCTCAGTGAAGCTGGGAGTTGGAGCTTCACTGCGGCTGGGTTGATGATTTTGAGGATTTTGAAGGGTCCTATGAATCTGTCCTTCAACTTCGGGGAGTCCACACAGAGAGGGATGTCCTTTGTCGAAAGCCACACCTCCTGCCCGGGCTGGTATGTGGGGGCCGGGGAACGCCGGCGGTCCGCATGGGTCTTGGCCCTCGTCCGGGCCTTTAACAGGGCAAAGCGGGCGGTCCGCCACACCCGGCGGCACCTCCTGAGGTGGGCCTGGACCGAGGGCACACCGACCTCTCCCTCCACCAGCGGGAACAATGGGGGCTGGTACCCCAAACATGCCTCAAAAGGGGAGAGGCCGGTAGCAGACGAGACTTGGCTGTTATGGGCATACTCGATCCAGGCCAGATGGTGACTCCAGGCCGCCGGGTGTGCGGAGGTGACGCAGCGAAGGGCCTGCTCCAACTCCTGGTTAGCCCGCTCTGCCTGGCCGTTTGTCTGGGGGTGGTACCCGGACGAGAGACTCACGGTGGCCCCCAGCTCCTTACAGAAACTCCTCCAAACCTGCGAAGAGAACTGGGGACCATGATCTGATACGATGTCCGATGGTATCCCATGCAGCCGCATGACGTGGTGGACCAGGAGGTCTGCCGTCTCCTGGGCCGTCGGGAGCTTCGGGAGGGCCACGAAGTGGGCCGCCTTGGAGAACCGGTCCACTATCGTGAGAATGATGGTGTTGCCCTGGGACGGCGGGAGGCCCGTGATGAAGTCCAGGCCGATGTGAGACCAGGGGCGGTGAGGCACCGGCAGGGGTTGGAGGAGTCCCGAGGTCCTTCGATGGTCTGCCTTGCCCCTGGCGCAGATGGTACAGGCCTGGACGTAGTCCCGAACGTCGGTTTCCAGGGACGCCCACCAGATGCGCTGCTGGACCACTGCCACGGTCCAACGCACTCCGGGATGACAGGAGAGCTTGGATCCGTGACAGAAGTCCAATACGCCAGCTCTGGCCTCTGGTGGGACGTACATTCTGTTCTTGGGGCCGGTCCCCGGGTCCGGGCTCCTTGCCAGGGCCTCCCGGACGGTCTTCTCCACGTCCCAGGTGAGGGAGGCCACGACAGTGGACTCGGGGATGATGGTCTCGGTGGGGTTCGACAGCCCCGCCTTGGCTTCTTCTTCGTGCACCCGGGACAACGCATCCGATTTTTGGTTTTTGGTCCAGGGGCGGTACGTGATCCGGAAGTCAAAGCGCCTGAAGAACAGAGACCAGCGGGCTTGCCTGGGGTTCAGCCGCTTGGCGGTCCGGATGTACTCCAGGTTCCGATGGTCCGTGAAAACCGTGAAAGGCAACGACGCCCCCTCCAGCAGGTGTCTCCACTCTTCAAGAGCCTCCTTCACAGTGATGAGCTCCCGATTGCCGACGTCATAGTTAAGTTCAGCTGGGGTCAACCTGCGGGAAAAATAGGCACAAGGATGGAGAACCTTATCAGCCTCCACGCTCTGGGACAGCACAGCTCCTATCCCTGAGTCAGAGGCGTCCACTTCCACTATGTACTGGCGATCAGGATCAGGCTGCACCAGAACTGGTGCAGTCGAGAAACAGCGTTTCAACTCCTTGAACGCGGCTTTGCACCGATCCGACCAGGTGAAGGGGACCTTGGTGGAGGTCAGGGCAGTCAGGGGGCTAACTACCTGACTGTAGCCTTTAATGAACCTCCTGTAGAAATTTGCAAAGCCGAGGAACTGTTGCAATTTCCTGTGGCTTGTTGGTTGGGGCCAATCTCACCGCCGCAACCTTGGCCGGATCAGGGGCGATGGAGTTGGAGGAGATGATGAACCCCAAGAAGGACAAAGAAGTGCGGTGGAACTCGCACTTCTCGCCCTTCACAAACAGCCGGTTCTCCAACAACCGCTGTAGGACCTGACGTACATGCTGGACATGGGTCTCAGGGTCCGGGGAAAAGATGAGTATATCGTCCAGATATACAAAGACGAACCGATGCAGGAAGTCCCGCAAGACATCATTTACCAAAGCTTGGAACGTCGCGGGGGCGTTAGTGAGGCCGAACGGCATGACCAGGTACTCAAACTGACCTAACGGGTGTTAAATGCCGTCTTCCACTCGTCTCCCTTCCGGATCCGAACCAGGTGGTACGCGTTTCTAAGATCTAATTTCGTGAAAATTTGGGCTCCATGCAGGGGCGTGAACACTGAATCCAACAGAGGTAACGGGTATCGGTTGCGAACCGTGATCTCATTCAGCCCTCTGTAATCAATGCATGGACGGAGTCCGCCGTCCTTTTTGCCCACAAAAAAGAAACCAGCACCCATCGGGGAGGTGGAGTTCCGGATCAGCCCGGCAGAAAGAGTCCCGGATGTAGGTCTCCATTGATTCGCGTTCCGGACGTGAGAGGTTGTACAACCTGCTGGACGGGTACTCAGCGCCCGGGACCAAATCGATGGCACAATCGTACGGTCAGTGCGGGGGAAGAGTGAGCGCCAGATCTTTGCTGAAAACATCAGCAAGATCGTGGTACTCCTTTGGCACCGCCGATAGATTGGGGGGGACTTTAACCTCCTCATTAGCCGTCGTGCCGGGAGGAACCGAGGATCCTAAACACTCCCGGTGGCAGGTTTCACTCCACTGCGTCACAACCCCGGACGGCCAATCTATCCGGGGATTGTGCTTCACCATCCATGGAAATCCCAAAATCACTCGGGAGGTAGAAGGTGTTACATGGAACACTATCTCCTCCCTGTGATTTCCAGACATAACCAAGGTCACAGGCTGTGTCTGATGTGTGATTAACGGAAGCAGGGTGCCATCTAGTGCTCGCACCTGCAATGGTGCCGGCAGAGCCACCAGGGGGAGCCCTACTTCCTTTGCCCATCTGCTATCCAGCAGATTCCCTTCCGACCCCGTGTCTACCAGTGCTGGGGCGTGAAGGGTTAGATCCCCACAAAGGATCGTTACTGGGATTCGTGCAGATTTGCGGGGTTTCCCCGCGTGCGTGTTATGGCCCAACCTTAGCCCAGTTTCTAAGGACGGGCGTTGTAGTTTGACCGTTTGGGGCAGTCCTTCTGCATATGCTCACAAGAGCCGCAGACAAAACACTCCCCGCGGCCCAGCCTCCTTTGTCTGACGTTTGTCTTTACTTTGGCCCTGCTCGTGTCCAGAGCCTCCTCAGCAGGGGGAGCTGTAGCCACACGGAGCCCTCTGGCAGTGAAGCGTGGGGACGACGTCACCCTTTCGGAACCGTAAGGGGGAGGGACAGCTCGTGCCCGGTCACGCCCCCCGGCCTGCTCCCGACGATGCTCATTCAAACGGTTGTCTAAGCGTATAACCAAATCGACAAGCCCGTCAAAATCCCGCGGTTCCTCCTTAGCCAGCAGGTGCTCCTTCAGGACCGGAGACAGTCCATTTACGAAGGTGGCGCGGAGCGCAACGTTATTCCAGCCGGACCTCGCTGCCGCGATGCAGAAGTCGACTGCATACTCGGCTGCGCTGCGACGCCCCTGTCTCATTGACAGCAGCACGCTCGAAGCGGTCTCGCCTCTGTTGGGATGGTCAAAAACTTGTTTGAACTCCCGTACAAACCCAGCAGAAGACGTTAGGAGCCATGAATTCTGCTCCAAAAGCGCCGTAGCCCAGGCGCGTGCCTCTCCTCGAAGCAGATTAATAACATAAGCCACCCGGCTGGCGTCTGACTCGTACATGACAGGACGCTGTGAAAAGACGAGCAAACACTGCATGAGGAAGTCTGCGCACGTCTCGACACAGCCTCCGTACGGTTCCGGAGGGCTTATGTATGCTTCAGGGGACGGTGGGGGGGGGTCGTTGAACGACCAGTGGAACGTCTGTTACGGGCCCAGGACCAGCAAGAGGAGTAGCTGCAGCAGCGCCCTGATCGCGCGCTTCCACCCTGGCGGTGAGAGCCTCCACCCTCCGGTTAAGGAGAACATTCTGCTCGGTCACTAAATCCAGCCGAGCCGTGAAGGCGGTTAAAATCTGCTGCAGCTCACTCAACACGCCTCCCACTGACGCCTGCGCTCCTGGCTCTTCCATTGGCCGTTCAAGCTCGGGTTGACGCCCCTCGGAATCCATGACGAATGGCCGAGAAATCCTGTTGGGAAGGTGTCGTAGCACGGACCCACAACAGGGGGCGCAAAGGAACGGACAATGATTAAGCCAATAAGTAACAATTTAATGTTGTGACAACACACAACTAAATTCACACAAGATATAAATAGACAATTAACACCAGGTGACGTGTGGGCAGGCTCGAAGATAGAAGACCCCCGACGAGAGATGAGCCGCGTCCCACACGACTTCCACCACCAACGGCCTGAAGAACACCGGAGCCACCAAGTCCCGAGTCCCCAGGTGGCCTCTGTCTTCGGCTGTTGACCCTGGTACTGCTGGCAGAAAACAAAGACAGGAGGGATGAGTGTGAATTCGCACACTCAGTAATCCCACAGTCTGTACACAGTTAGGAGGGAGAACCTCCACCTCCAAGTAGGAACACACTAGCAGCTCCTGTTACCACTTATCTGGATGGAGTGAGATGCGAAGACGTCGCTTCTCTCACTACACGCCAACCCAGCAGAGTGCACCACAGGAAAAACGGCTGCAAAACAGATCAGACGTAAGTCACAGTAGGGATACAGCAGAGAATATTACCTCTTCGGTAGTTGATTTCTCGGCGGGGAGGTGGAGTTGCAGTCCGGCTTATGTAGTGGTGTGAATGAGTGACAGCTGGTGTGATGAATGACAGCTGTCACTTCTTCTGGGTCTGGCGCCCTCTCGTGCTTGGAGCCCGCACTCCAAGCAGGGCGCCCTCTGGTGGTGGTGGGCCAGCAGTACCTCCTCTTCAGCGGCCCACATAACACCGTCATCATTAATAGCAAAGTATTCAGTCAGAGCTTTTTGTATTTTTTGTCTAATATTTGTGTCCATTAATAATGAAACATTAAGTCTCCAGTGTTTAAAGTAGTTTTCTGCTCCCAGGTTAATTTTCATGGTCACAGGGCCATGATCCGAAATAGTTATTGGTTCAATTGTACACTCTTTTACCCTGTGGAATTCGGTTTTTGATAAGCAGAAGAAGTCTATCCTCGAATAGCTTCCGTGTGCTTGAGACATAAACGTAAATTCTCTCTCATTAGGGTGGAGTTGGCGCCAAATATCTACGAGGCCCAGTTCTTTCATCATGTCCGTCAGCCCCTTAGCCATTTTGGATTGAGATAATCTTATTGTAGGTAACCTGTCTAGCTTTGAGTTTAGAGTGCAGTTAAAATCACCCCCTATCAGTATGATCCCCTCGCTTTTCTCCGCTAATAAAGCTGTTATTTTTTTTTTATAAAATGTGGACAGTCTTCGTTTGGGGCGTACACATTAACTATAGTTATTTTCTTTCCTGCAATCGTGCCTATCAATCAATCAATCAATCAATCAATTTTTTTATATAGCGCCAAATCACAACAAACAGTTGCCCCAAGGCGCTTTATATTGTAAGGCAAGGCCATACAATAATTATGTAAAACCCCAACGGTCAAAACGACCCCCTGTGAGCAAGCACTTGGCTACAGTGGGAAGGAAAAACTCCCTTTTAACAGGAAGAAACCTCCAGCAGAACCAGGCTCAGGGAGGGGCAGTCTTCTGCTGGGACTGGTTGGGGCTGAGGGACAGAACCAGGAAAAAGACATGCTGTGGAGGGGAGCAGAGATCGATCACTAATGATTAAATGCAGAGTGGTGCATACAGAGCAAAAAGAGAAAGAAACAGTGCATCATGGGAACCCCCCAGCAGTCTACGTCTATAGCAGCATAACTAAGGGATGATTCAGGGTCACCTGATCCAGCCCTAACTATAAGCTTTAGCAAAAAGGAAAGTTTTAAGCCTAATCTTAAAAGTAGAGAGGGTGTCTGTCTCCCTGATCTGAATTGGGAGCTGGTTCCACAGGAGAGGAGCCTGAAAGCTGAAGGCTCTGCCTCCCATTCTACTCTTACAAACCCTAGGAACTACAAGTAAGCCTGCAGTCTGAGAGCGAAGCGCTCTATTGGGGTGATATGGTACTACGAGGTCCCTAAGATAAGATGGGACCTGATTATTCAAAACCTTATAAGTAAGAAGAAGAATTTTAAATTCTATTCTAGAATTAACAGGAAGCCAATGAAGAGAGGCCAATATGGGTGAGATATGCTCTCTCCTTCTAGTCCCTGTCAGTACTCTAGCTGCAGCATTTTGAATTAACTGAAGGCTTTTTAGGGAACTTTTAGGACAACCTGATAATAATGAATTACAATAGTCCAGCCTAGAGGAAATAAATGCATGAATTAGTTTTTCAGCATCACTCTGAGACAAGACCTTTCTGATTTTAGAGATATTGCGTAAATGCAAAAAAGCAGTCCTACATATTTGTTTAATATGCGCTTTGAATGACATATCCTGATCAAAAATGACTCCAAGATTTCTCACAGTATTACTAGAGGTCAGGGTAATGCCATCCAGAGTAAGGATCTGGTTAGACACCATGTTTCTAAGATTTGTGGGGCCAAGTACAATAACTTCAGTTTTATCTGAGTTTAAAAGCAGGAAATTAGAGGTCATCCATGTCTTTATGTCTGTAAGACAATCCTGCAGTTTAGCTAATTGGTGTGTGTCCTCTGGCTTCATGGATAGATAAAGCTGGGTATCATCTGCGTAACAATGAAAATTTAAGCAATACAGTCTAATATTACTGCCTAAGGGAAGCATGTATAAAGTGAATAAAATTGGTCCTAGCACAGAACCTTGTGGAACTCCATAATTAACTTTAGTCTGTGAAGAAGATTCCCCATTTACATGAACAAATTGTAATCTATTAGACAAATATGATTCAAACCACTGCAGCGCAGTGCCTTTAATACCTATGGCATGCTCTAATCTCTGTAATAAAATTTTATGGTCAACAGTATCAAAAGCAGCACTGAGGTCTAACAGAACAAGCACAGAGATGAGTCCACTGTCCGAGGCCATAAGAAGATCATTTGTAACCTTCACTAATGCTGTTTCTGTACTATGATGAATTCTAAAACCTGACTGAAACTCTTCAAATAGACCATTCCTCTGCAGATGATCAGTTAGCTGTTTTACAACTACCCTTTCAAGAATTTTTGAGAGAAAAGGAAGGTTGGAGATTGGCCTATAATTAGCTAAGATAGCTGGGTCAAGTGATGGCTTTTTAAGTAATGGTTTAATTACTGCCACCTTAAAAGCCTGTGGTACATAGCCAACTAATAAAGATAGATTGATCATATTTAAGATCGAAGCATTAATTAATGGTAGGGCTTCCTTGAGCAGCCTGGTAGGAATGGGGTCTAATAGACATGTTGATGGTTTGGATGAAGCAACTAATGAAAATAACTCAGACAGAACAATCGGAGAGAAAGAGTCTAACCAAATACCGGCATCACTGAAAGCAGCCAAAGATAACGATACGTCTTTGGGATGGTTATGAGTAATTTTTTCTCTAATAGTTAAAATTTTATTAGCAAAGAAAGTCATGAAGTCATTACTAGTTAAAGTTAAAGGAATACTCGGCTCAATAGAGCTCTGACTCTTTGTCAGCCTGGCTACAGTGCTGAAAAGAAATCTGGGGTTGTTCTTATTTTCTTCAATTAGTGATGAGTAGTAAGATGTCCTAGCTTTACGGAGGGCTTTTTATAGAGCAACAGACTCTTTTTCCAGGCTAAGTGAAGATCTTCTAAATTAGTGAGACGCCATTTCCTCTCCAACTTACGGGTTATCTGCTTTAAGCTGCGAGTTTGTGAGTTATACCACGGAGTCAGGCACTTCTGATTTAAAGCTCTCTTTTTCAGAGGAGCTACAGCATCCAAAGTTGTCTTCAATGAGGATGTAAAACTATTGACGAGATACTCTATCTCACTTACAGAGTTTAGGTAGCTACTCTGCACTGTGTTGGTATATGGCATTAGAGAACATAAAGAAGGAATCATATCCTTAAACCTAGTTACAGCGCTTTCTGAAAGACTTCTAGTGTAATGAAACTTATTCCCCACTGCTGGGTAGTCCATCAGAGTAAATGTAAATGTTATTAAGAAATGATCAGACAGAAGGGAGTTTTCAGGGAATACTGTTAAGTCTTCTATTTCCATACCATAAGTCAGAACAAGATCTAAGATATGATTAAAGTGGTGGGTGGACTCATTTACTTTTTGAGCAAAGCCAATAGAGTCTAATAATAGATTAAATGCAGTGTTGAGGCTGTCATTCTCAGCATCTGTGTGGATGTTAAAATCGCCCACTATAATTATCTTATCTGAGCTAAGCACTAAGTCAGACAAAAGGTCTGAAAATTCACAGAGAAACTCACAGTAACGACCAGGTGGACGATAGATAATAACAAATAAAACTGGTTTTTGGGACTTCCAATTTGGATGTTTTTGATTACCGTATTTTCCGGACTATAAGTCGCACTTTTTTACATGTTTTGGCCGGGGGTGCGACCTATACTCCGGTGCGACTTATAAATGAAAAATATACCGGTAGGATCTCAATTAATTTACTGTAACAAAACAATTTTACGTGACAGAGTCGATCTATGTTTTAAAATGGCCACCAGAAAAGGAAATGCAATGCATCATGGACACTGTAGTATGGCGGCCGTCCTATAAGTCACGCTGGTCGCGATAACCAATCAGAGAACAGAACGTTGGACGCGTATTCCTCACCTCACCCACAGTGTGTGAAGCTGACGAATACGGTGCTTGCTGTTATTCCGGCATGGCGAACAAAACAGCTTCAACCGTTGCATATCAGTGTGAGCAGAGTGTTTAAGTTGACGCTGAGAGCTGCGTGGGAGCACCGGGTGAGCGACGGCGGAGGATTAGTGTGTGCACTTGGAAGGAGCTGGCGTCGAAGATTGTGAATAGCGTTTGAAGCAGACGAACATGGTGTTTATTCCGGGACAGCTAACAAAACAGCTTCAACCCTTGGATATCAGTGTGAGCAGAGTTGACGCTGAGAGCTGCATAGGAGCACTGAGCGACGGCGGAGGATTAGCGTCTCCACTTGGAAGGAGCTGGATCGACAACGCTGGGTGGTCATGAGCTGCGCAGGTAGGCGCTGCATGGTTCGGCTCGCAATGTGGTCCGCAAAATACAAACATATCTGTAGGTAAAATGCAGCTCACGAGAGGGCACTCAAGGCTTGTGTGACTGTTCCTGCGACTTCTGACTATCATAGAAAAATAAAAATTTCAACGTTACTGATAACTTAACAAGACAACGGAGAAGGCCCGAAAAAATGCCACCAAAAAGAAAATCATACTCTGCAGATTGTAAGTTACGACTGGTGAAATATGCATCTGAAAACGGTAGCCGTCACATTATCATCTGAACTTTTCATGTTAAGTTAACATACCTGTATGTCCATGGGACTTATAGTCCAGTGCAACTTATTTATGGTTTATTTTTCTTTATAATGATAAAGTGGCTGGTGCGACTTATACTCCGGTGCGACTTATTTATGGTTTATTTTTCTTTATAATGGATAAAGTGGCTGGTGCGACTTATAGTCCGGAAAATACGGTAATTAATAAGCTGGAATGGAAGATTGCTGCTAATCCTCCGCCCCGGCCCGTGCTACGAGCATTCTGACAGTTAGTGTGACTCGGGGGTGTTGACTCATTTAAACTAACATATTCATCCTGCTGTAACCAGGTTTCTGTTAGGCAGAATAATCAATATGTTGATCAATTATTATATCATTTACTAACAGGGACTTAGAAGAGAGAGACCTAATGTTTAATAGACCACATTTAACTGTTTTAGTCTGTGGTGCAGTTGAAGGTGCTATATTATTTTTTCTTTTTGAATTTTTATGCTTAAATAGATTTTTGCTGGTTATTGGTGGTCTGGGAGCAGGCACCGTCTCTACGGGGATGGGGTAATGAGGGGATGGCAGGGGGAGAGAAGCTGCAGAGAGGTGTGTAAGACTACAACTCTGCTTCCTGGTCCCAACCCTGGATAGTCACAGTTTGGAGGATTTAAGAAAATTGGCCAGATTTCTAGAAATGAGAGCTGCTCCATCCAAAGTGGGATGGATGCCGTCTCTCCTAACAAGACCAGGTTTTCCCCCAGAAGCTTTGCCAATTATCTATGAAGCCCACCTCATTTTTTGGACACCACTCAGACAGCCAGCAATTCAAGGAGAACATACGGCTAAACATGTCACTCCCGGTCTGATTGGGGAGGGGCCCAGAGAAAACTACAGAGTCCGACATTGTTTTTGCAAAGTTACACACCGATTTAATGTTAATTTTAGTGACCTCCGATTGGCGTAACCGGGTGTCATTACTGCCGACGTGAATTACAATCTTACCAAATTTACGCTTAGCCTTAGCCAGCAGTTTCAAATTTCCTTCAATGTCGCCTGCTCTGGCCCCCGGAAGACAATTGACTATGGTTGCTGGTGTCGCTAACTTCACATTTCTCAAAACAGAGTCGCCAATAACCAGAGTTTGATCCTCGGCGGGTGTGTCGTCGAGTGGGGAAAAACGGTTAGAGATGTGAACGGGTTGGCGGTGTACACGGGGCTTCTGTTTAGGGCTACGCTTCCTCCTCACAGTCACCCAGTCAGCCTGCTTTCCCGGCTGCTCGGGATCTGCCAGAGGGGAACTAACGGTGGCTAAGCTACCTTGGTCCGCACCGACTACAGGGGCCTGGCTAGCTGTAGAATTTTCCAAGGTGCGGAGCCGAGTCTCCAATTCGCCCAGCCTGGCCTCCAAAGCTACGAATAAGCTACACTTATTACAAGTACCGTTACTGCTAAAGGAGGCCGAGGAATAACTAAACATTTCACACCCAGAGCAGAAAAGTGCGGGAGAGACAGGAGAAGCCGCCATGCTAAATCGGCTAAGAGCTAGTAGCTACGCTAAGCTAGCGGATTCCTAAAAACACGCAAAGTGAATAATGTGTAAATAATTTAGAGGTGATTCAGCAGAAGGAGTGCTTTAGTTAAGGCACGTAAAGATTACACTGGAAAACAAATCGTAATCTAGATAACTAGATCAATCTAACTGCACAGATTAAACAGCTAACAGATACAGAAAAACACCGCTGTGCTCCGGAACAGGAAGTGATACAATACCGCAGTGAGAGCCAACCACCAGTAGAGGCAAGCAAGAGGAATATCACCATCACATACCTTCCTTCCTCATCTTGAAAGAATTTCTCATTATTGTAGAACACAGATTTGTTAAACAATATGGCAACCCCTCTCTTCTTTGCTCTCTCGCATGATGAGCTATAAACCTGATCTACCCATTCTCTCTTCAATTTTAAATGCTCCACCGTTGACAGGTGTGTTTCCTGTATCAGAGCAACAGAGCAATGTAGTTTCATTAATTGTCCCAGAATTTTTTTCCTCTTGATCTGGTTGTTGATTCCTCTTATATTATAACTTATGAAATTCAACTCAGTCATAATCCCCATAGTCTCACCATATAATTCTCTACCTGTTCACCCTTAAACATCATACTGAAGTTAACCCCCAACCAAGTGATATCAATTATGTATGTCAAGAGAACCAAAACACAAAAAACATAAGAAAAAGAAAAAAACGCTTCCACTACTTCAATCTGACATATCAGCTGAGCTATGACCATGTCAGATCCCCGTTGGTACTGGGGCAGAGAGGTGTAACCTACCTTCTCTGTGGAAAAAAAGTACAAACAATGCAAATGTGACCAATGTTACACTAAACTGTAAGAGAGGTCCAGCAGAGTGTATACCACTCATAGGGTCAGCGTATCCGCCTTGGACCATCTATCATATATCCTTGTTTTGTGACAACAAAATATACTCAAATCATAGAACATAGTGACGCTTATTGTGTTCCTTTAAGTCCGTTAGATGTAACTACTATAAGTCCACCAACCTTATCTCTATGTTAGTTAAAATATGCTTATGGTCCACCTTAATGGTAGGGTCCCTTCAGTCTTCTCCTTGCAGAAAGGTTTTGAGATCAGCTGAAGACAAAGGCATCCCTCTCCTTCTCCTTTCTTTGCTCCTCCATCCATCCTTCAGTTCTTCCTCAATGAGTTCCTTCTCCTCGTATCGCCCCTCGACCCCCAGCTCCTTCAGCAATGTGGCGGCGCTCATTAGTGATCTGAACGTCTTCTCTCCGGTGCTCAGCTTAATTTTCAGTTGTGCCGGGTACACACACTTTGCCTGGATGTTCTTCTTTTTAAGTTGTTTGATAACTTCATGGACCCTCATTCGTTTCTGATGCAGATCGGGAGAATAGTCCTGGTCGAAGTAAATCCTTTTACCTTGGTAGACCACCTTCCCCTGGCTCCATGCCTGCTTTATAATCGTGTCCTTTACCGCTGCATCCACGAATCTCACTATTATCGACCTCGGTGGGGCTGTTGGATCCTTGGGTTTGGCCGCCAGGGAGTAGTGTGCCCTTTCGATTTTTATGTCTAAGTTTGGTGGTAGTTTAAGCTGTTTCAGGAGCAAGTCCTTAACAAAACCAGCCACATCCCCTCCTTCACTATCTTCTGGGATTTGAAAGATCCTGATATTGTTTCTTCTCAATCTGTTTTGGAGGTCATCACACTTTGCTGTAAGCTCAATATCGCGGTGCAGCAAATACCTCAGTGCTCTGTGGTGACGCGTCTCTGTGTCCTCCACCGTGCTAATTCTCTCCTCCAACCTTCCCATTTGTTGTTCGTGTTCAGCCAGTTGGTTTTTTAAATCGGAAATAGATTGTTCTACACGGTTAAGAGACAGTTTAGTTTGACTGTGTCCGTCTTGGTTTTCTTTTCGAAGTTTTCTCAGTTCTTCCAGTACCATTGTATCTGGCTGACTTGTGCTGCTACTAGCCGAATTCTTGCTAGTTGGGCTCGGCGGGTTCGGCTTGTTATCGTCTTTTCCTCGCGTGGGGTCAAGTTTCTCCTGTCTACTTTGTCCCGCAGAGGAACTCATGTTTTAATATTCTGTTTCTAACGTTTCAGCGTCAAATTATTATAGTTGTCACCTTTATTTTCTTTTATGTCCGGCGGAGCTCCGTTACTTTGCTACCGCTACATCCATGACGTCACCGGAAGTCCTCCTGAAAGCGTTTTAAATGAAGTGATTCTTGTTTCCCTCACACCAGACAAACTCAGGTCAGCTTTGTTCCACTTCTTATTTATTTTACATTTTATGATTTTGACAAAGGCCATTTTTATTCACTGATACTATTAGTATTTTATTTTAAAATGTCATGTAAATCATTTGACACCTTATTTTATTCAGGACCACAGGGAAAAGTTCCTTGTTTTTATTGCTCATTAAGTTCTTTTTAAAAATGGAAAGCAAAGCAGTATATGTTTTTTTATTCTGATCCTTCTTCTTCTTCGTCTTTCGGCTGTTCCCGTTAGGGGTCGCCACAGCAGATCAATCGTTTCCATGTTACCCTGTCCTCTGTATCTTCCTCTGTCACACCAACCACCTGCATGTCCTCCCTCAGCACATCCATGAACCTCCTCTTTGGTCTCCCTCTTCTCCTCCTGCCTGGTGGCTCCATCTTCAGCATCCTTCTCCCTATATACCCTGGGTCCCTCCTCTGCACATTTCCAAACCATCTCAATCTCGCCTCTCTGACTTTGTCTCCAAATCGTCCCAACTGAGCTGTCCCTCAGATATGTTCATTCCTAATCTTGTCCATTCTTGTCACTCCCACTCAACATCTTCAGCTCTGCCACCTCCAGCTCTGCCTCCTGTCTTTTTGTTAGTGCCACTGTCTCTAAATCATACAACATAGCTGGTCTCACTACTGTTTTGTAAACTTTCCCCTTCACTCTTGCTGATATTCTTCAATCACAAATCACTCCTGCCACCTTTCTCCACCCACTCCACCCTGCCTGCACTCTCTTCTTCACCTCTCTACCACACTCTCCATTACTTTGAACAGTTGACCCCAAATATTTAAACTCATCTACTTTCACCACTTCTACTCCTTGTAACTGCACTATTCCACTGGGCTCCCTCCCATTCACACACATGTACTCAGTCTTGCTTCTACTGACTTTCATTCCCCTTCTCTCCAAAGCATATCTCCACTTCTCTGGACTAGACTCAACTTGCTCTCTACTCTCACTACAGATCACAATGTCATCTGCAAACATCATAGTCCATGGGGACTCCTGTCTGATCTCATCTGTCAACTTGTCCATCACCACTGCAAACAAGAAAGGACTCAGAGCTGATCCTTGGTGTAATCCCACCTCCACCTTGAATGAGTCTGTCATTCCGACTGCGCATCTCACCGCTGTCACACTATTCTTGTACATGTCCTGCACTACCCTAACATACTTCTCTGCCACTCCAGACTTCCTCATACAATGCCACAACTCTTCTCTTGGCACCCTATCATAAGCTTTTTCTAAGTCCACAAACACACAATGTAACTCTTTCTGTCCTTCTCTGTACTTTTCCAACAGTATTCTCAGAGCAAACACTGCATCTGTAGTGCTCTTTCTCGGCATGAAACCATATTGCTGCTCACAGATCTTCACCTGTTTTCTAAGCCTAGCTTCTACTACTCTTTCCCATAACTTCATGCTGTGGCTGATCAGCTTTATGCCTCTGTAGTTACTGCAGCTCTGCACATCACCCTTGTTCTTGAAAATAGGAACCAGCACACTTCGTCTCCACTCCTCAGGCATCCTCTCACTTTCCAAGATTTTATTAAACAATCTGGTTAGAAACTCTACTGCCATCTCTCCTAGACATTTCCATGCCTCCATTGGAATGTCATCTGGACCAACTGCCTTTCCACTCTTCATCCTCTTCATAGCAGCCCTCACTTCTTCCTTGCTAATCTCTTTTACTTCCTGATTTACTCTCACCACATCATCCAGCCTTTTCTCTCCCTCATTTTCTTTATTCATCAACTCTTCAAAATATTCCCTCCACCTTCTCAGCACACACTCCTCACTTGTCAGCACATTACCATGTGCATCTTTTACCACCCTAACCTGCTGCACATCCTTTCCAGCTCTGTCCCTTTGTCTGGCCAATCGGTACAAGTCGTTTTCTCCTTCCTTACTATTCAACTTCTTGTACATGTTGTGTGGGCCGCCAGAAGAGGAGGTACTGCTGGCCCACCACCAGAGGGCACCCTGCCTGAAGTGTGGGCTCCAGGCATGAGAGGGCGCTGCCGCCACGGACACAGCCGGCGGTGACAGCTGTCACTCATTATCTCATGACAGCTGTCACCCATCTTCACTTCATCATACTACTCCATAAAACCCGGACATCATCTCCACCTCGTTGCCAAGATATCTTTGACCTGTTAAGGTATAACTCTCAGCTGTTATTGTGCCGAACGCACGTAATCTGTTCTTGAGACTTTTGCAGACTTACCTGGTGATTACTCGCAGCTGGAGCTGGGGTTTGCGGATTGTGGAGGAGTTGACGCTCTTCACTCCTCACATGAAACTCGATAAGTAGTCATTCAGGCGCTGCACGTTACTGTGTTACTGTGTTTGAGGTGGAGGTGGAATCTCCACCATTGTTGTTACTGGGTGTACACACACCCATATCTTATTGTTTCTGCTCCTCGCCAGCAGTACCAGATCCAACACTCGGAGACGGTGGCCACCTGGGGACTCGGGACTTGGCGGCTCCAGTATTCTCCAGGTTCGGTGGCGGAGGAAATCGTGTGGTTCCGGTTCTTCTCAGGACAGACGTCTTCTATCCTCGAGCCTGCCCACACGTCATCTTTGTGGATTGACTGTTTGCAAAATTCTGTAGTCCTCTGTATTGTGGTTGTGCTCATTCACAACAGTAAAGTGTTCATATTCGACTCTTTCATTGTCCATTCATTTACGCCCCCTGTGGTGGGTCCTTCCTATCCTTGATACCATATCTACCCATTACTTCCTCATCACCTCTGATCCCTTCACCAACATGCCCATTGAAGTCCGCTCCTATCACCATTCTTTCATGCTTGGGCACACTCTCCACCACCTCATCTAACACACTCCAGAAATCTTCTTTCTCCTTCATCTCACAACCTACCTGTGGGGCATATGCACTGATGATATTCATCATCACCTCTTCAATTTCCAACTTCACACTCATCACCCTGTCAGACACTCGCTTAACCTCCAACACACTTTTAACATACTCTTCCTTTAAAATGACCCCAACACTATTTCTCTTCCTGTCCTCACCATGGTACAACAACTTGTACCCACCGCTGATGCTCCTGCTCTTACTTCCCTTCCACTTGGTCTCTTGCACACACAATATGTCTACCTTTCTCCTCTCCATCATATCAGCCAGCTCTCTCCCTTACCAGTCATACTACCAACATTCAAAGTCCCCACTCTCATTTCCACCCTTCTAGTTTTCTTCTTCTCCCGCTGTTCATGGCAACGTTTTCCTCCTCTTCTTCGTCGTCTTTGCCCAGCAGTAGCCCAATTTCCACCGGCACCCTGTTGGGCAATAGCACCGGTGGCGGACGTTGTTAACCCGGGCCGCGACCGATCCGGTATGGGAATTCGATTCTGAGTCTGCATAGTTGGGTTGGGTTGTTTTACGCCGGATGCCCTTCCTGACGCAACCCTCATTTATCCGGGCTTGGGACCGGCACTCAGAATGTACTGGCTGCACACCCCATGTGGCTGAGTTCTGAGTTTTTTATTCTGATCCAAAAATGATAAAATCCTTAACTTAAAATTCAAAACTGAATGGTGATTTTTGTGATGTGTGACATCCACAGATACAGGCCACAGACATACTGACAGAACTGGGGTTACATCCACGTAACTCCCAGTTCAGCATCAGTACAGTCTGTGCTGAAGTTTGTCCACAAACTGTAAAAATTCTCTGAACTGTGTCCATGTCAGCTGTGTGCCTCAGTTTGTTTTCTTTTTTTTTTTTTTTTACAATTTATTGTGTGCTTGCTGGAGTGCAGCAATATTTTACTTTGTCATCAAATTATTACTGTGACACCCTTTGTCATGTCACGCAATTAAATTTTGTACATTTTTTCCCAGTTGAAGTAAATTATTTTCCAGACCATGACACCAAATTTAACAAAACCACTCTGCATGTAAGAATGTAAAAACAAAAACAAAAGTGCCTTTTGTCTCTTTGTGCTGTGAAGTGTGTGTGTGTGTGTGTGTGTGTGTGTGTGTGTGTGTGTGTGTGTGTGTGTGTGTGTGTGTGTGTGTGTGTGTGTGTGTGTGTGTGTGTGTGTGTGTGTGTGTGTGTGTTACTCTCTTTGAAAGGGAATAACTGTGTGAGTAATTTCAAGACAGATTTGGTCACAATAAATAATAAATCTGTGTCCAACTCAACATAGCTGGATGAGTAAACAGTCCAATCTGTTGCTAAGGTCCTGCCAGACCCAGCAGGCCCAGAATAGGCTCTCCATGCTGGCGGATTGGAGGCTCAAATCCCCGGATCTGGTGTCCACGGGCCTCCAGGGGTGGGGGTGAAGATCACAATTCCCCTCACATGTTGTGACTGTTATTCTTTATCACACACTCGAGTCACGCCGTCACTGCAGATGATGAAGATAAAGCCTGTGTTGTGGAGCGGAGTGAGACCGGCAGTGAAACGCATGTAAATCTCCATGACCCCGTTCAGCTGTCTGACTTTCATATTGAAAACGTGACATTCTTAAGGGCCCCTTCACACATAACATGATTTACAACCCCAATTCCAATGAAGTTGGGACGTTGTGTAAAATGTAAATAAAACAGAATACAATAATTTGCAAATCCTCTTCAACCTACATTCAATTGAATACACCAAAACGACAAGATATTTAATGTACAAACTGATAAACATTATGGTTTTTGTGCAAATATGGGTCAATATGTTCTTGCTAAACTTTCTTTATGTGTTAACCTATTTTTTTGTTTTGTGTTTTTTAAGAGAAAAAAGAAATGTGATGATATGTCACAGTCCAAATGATAACTGTATGTTGTGCATATGTTTTAAAGCACAAACATGCACCAGAGCACCTCGGTTCAGCTTTCATGAATGTTGCACTACAAACCCCAAAACACTTCAGATTCTGAACCGATCCAAAGCAGAAATGCAGAAAACCTGATGTGAGACATGTCAAACATTTGCCACTGACACACAGTCACCAGATACACCAGCGCTCCCACAACAATCCACCCTCCTTCAAAACAGCTCACTTCATCTCAGCCTCAGAAAAAAATAGAACCACACAGAACACAATGATGTATAATCAGTTACAATACTGCTGCAAAACCAATACTTTCAAAAACATTTTTTAAATGACATGTCACAACATGGACAACGTGATGGCGTTTTTATTGCTAAGCCAAATCTGCATGCCATATTAATACAATAACATGCTTTTAGAGGGCGGTATGCATTTAACAAGGGCGAATATCTGTCATTTTGGGCGACTGGGCATGAACGTCGGGACTCAGAAAATGCATACCGCACGACAACAGCATGTTATTTGCATTATTATCACTTTACTGAGATACACAACACGTAACTCATACATAACAAGTTGCCTCACTTTAACTTTTGTTGTGTCAGCTGGTGCGTGCTGCTGTCCGAATTCGGCAGTGCATTCTCATCAAGCTGCCTGCTTTGGCTGCGCTGTTCATTGTCATACTATCCATGAGAAAATCATCCGGAATATCCATATTGGGACCAACACACACTTCTCGCCTTGTTATGTTTTCATCTGCAGACAGTTCTTGGGCTGCGCGCTATGATGTCAATTGTTTACGCACAGCGGGCGGGTATAGCCAGATAGGGTCAACGTAAATCTACGATATCAGCCTAGCAACGCCTCAGTAAAGTGATAATAATGAACAATATATTACCATCTTAAACATGGACAGAGAAATAAATACACATTCACACAGCTAATTCTCATACAAAATATAACCTATAACCTAAAATATAACCTATCCCACTTACAATAATATTACAATACAATAATAAACTGTTGCTGTGTACATAATTTCTCGCTGCGTATATAGTGTGTTGATGCATATATAAGGGCCCCTTCACACGAAGCTGGACAAAAGAAGCAGAAACTGGCCGAAAAAGAGCAAAAAGAAAAAAAAAACTGGCAAACCGCAAAAAATTCCACCCGCTGTCGGGAGGGACACACCGTCGGACAGGCGCAAATGATCCTGTAGCAACGGTTTTGTGCACGCTCATGTGCGCGTGCACGAATACAGTGCGAGGATGTACATGGCGCTCAGACAGCAGCAGCAATTACATGCTGGACATATTATTTATGCTGTGCATAAATCAACGGAAATGTGTGAAGCACAAAATAATGAGAGAGCACAGAACATCATAAGTACAATGAATGTACTATTTAAATGTTAGACAGTGATATTACTGGCCATGATTCTGTTCTCATTGTAAAGAAAATCATACACACACACACACAAAAAACACAACCGCACTTTTTAATATTTAATTCCTGTTATAAAGAGCGGACAATACAAGAATTATCCTCCTCCTAGACATACACCAGGAAGTAAAATGAACTGACATGGATGACTTTTTCTTCCTTTTATGTTTTACACAAATGACATGATGCACTCACACCATGATCAATGAGCTGGATCCGCGTGTCCCTCTGGCCAGTGCACACTGGAGCACTGGTGACCGCATTGCTAAGGTGATATGTGGTTTTATTTATTACCATGTGAGGAAAGCACGCCGATGTACACGTCTCGTGGTGGAGTCTCATTAGGTGATATTCTGCATGGCATGATGTGTTAGTAGTAGTAATGATTATCATTTGCAGACACGTGTGCAGCACCATGCCTTGCACATGGGTGAATGGAGCACATGTGACAATATGTGTTCCCCAGCTCCGCATTGCACTGAGGTGGTGGCTGCAATGTGGAGCGGCGCACGCTGCAGGATCACAGCACTGGCTGTGACCGGTGGTCAGCCCCCTCCCTGCATGATTTCGAATGTCATCTAACCCATGACGTGATCACGTCATTCACGGTCTCCTGTGTGTGTGTGCGTGTGTGCGTGTGTGACCATGTCAGTCAATACGTGTTCGACATGCGACATGCCCACCTTCCCACTGCAACAATGCGCTCACAGAGATGGGCTCACGGCTCCAGCCTGTGGGGCAATGGAGCTGGCCATGCTGATTTTTCTGTGAGGCTGTCAGCCAGGATGTGACATGACTGATGGACCATGTGGACGTTGTGATCGTGTGTCACGTGATGCGCCTGTCGGGTTGGCTAGCACGTTGGTTCTGTGACATGCAGCCAGGCTGGGTTCTTATTTTCATCTCTGTTGTGGTGGTGTGGGTGTTATGTGGGCCGCTGAAGAGGAGGTACTGCTGGCCCACCACCACCAGAGGGCGCCCTGCTTGGAGTGCGGGCTCCAAGCCCGAGAGGGCGCCAGACCCAGAAGAAGTGACAGCTGTCACTCATCCTCAGCACCAGCTGTCACTCGTTCATAATCATCATCATCATCACCATAAAGGCCGGACTGCAACTCCACCTCCTCGCCGAGAAATCGACTACCGAAGAGGTAATTTTCTCCGCTGACTCATATCGTTGAGTGATAATCTGAGCTTCTTTTGCAGCCGTTATCCTGTGGTGTTCGTCCTTGTCTGTGGGATTGGCGTTTGGTGTGACAGCGACGGCTTCGCCTCACACCCCAAACCAGATAAGTGGAATTAAACAGGAGCTGCACGAGTGTGTGATTGGAGGTGGAGGTGCTCCCCTCCTAACTGTGTGCAGACTGTGGATTACTGAGTGTGCGGACTCACACTCATTCATCTTGTCTTTGCTTTCTGCCAGCAGTACCAGGGTCGACAGCCGAAGACAGAGGCCGCCTGGGGACTCGGGACGTGGCGGCTCCGGTGTTCTTCAGACCGTTGGTGGTGGAAGCCGTGTGGGACGCGGCTTCTCTCTCGTAAGGGGGGTCTTCTATCTTCGGGCCTGCCCACACGTCACCTGGTGTTAATTGACTTTGCAAATTTTGTGTATTTAAGTGTGTGTTGTCACAACATTAAAATTGTTACTTTTTGGCTTATTCATTGTCCG
The DNA here is from genome assembly GCF_902500255.1 of Thalassophryne amazonica. Classification (NCBI taxonomy): domain Eukaryota; kingdom Metazoa; phylum Chordata; class Actinopteri; order Batrachoidiformes; family Batrachoididae; genus Thalassophryne; species Thalassophryne amazonica. Next base: position 139,350,334 of record NC_047106.1, read on the forward strand.
TTCATTTGCGCCCCCTGTTGTGGGTCTGTGCTACGACACCTTCCCAACAGTGGGTTTGCGATATGCCATGGTGTTCCACAGCTGTGCCATCATGGACATGACAGCCATCCAGTGTGCACGCTTTGCTGACCGTGTTCACACTGCACTGCAGCCACCGTCTGCAACCTCAACCACACCTCGACTATAGGCTCATGGTGTGGTGGTGCTGGGGGGGGTAACACCCTCACACACCATCTGCGTTGGTGAGGGTGCCTCACATGCACACTCGCATACCATTTGTGGTGGTTGTCAGGCACACGCAGACTCGCATGCCATCTGTGTTGCGGGTGGGGGGTGGCACACTCACATGTCATTTGTAATCCTTGGTAACACTCATGCGGCACTTAAAAATGTGTATAAATTGTTTCGCAGCATATATTTGTCACGACACATACAATTTGTACAATACTCATACAATTTGTTGCAGCGTATATTGTCGCTAGCTATATATTTGTCGCTGTGTGTATAATTTGTAGCTGCATATTTATTGTGGTGATACATATATAATTTGTTGCTGTGTATATATTGTCTTGCTAGATATATAATGTGTTCTTGCATATATATTGTGCCGCTGCATATGTAATTTGCAGATAGATAGATAGATAGATATATACTTTATTGATCTCACAGTGGAGGAAATTATGTTTACACTCCAGTTACCTCAGACAGCAATTCGTCTACAATATTACTTGTTAACGTAATAATGGCACACATCAGAATTAAAGGCAACACATACACATTTGACATTGTTTAGGTGCACCAAGTTTGAAGAAGTCCGTTAGCCGAATTGAGGCAAGTGGTGAAGGTCACGCAGCAACCCTGAGTTGTGCTGCCATCAGCTTGGGGGGGGACACGGGCTTGCAGCTAAAACTGCACCGCCCCTGCTGAAGGGAAAAGGATGACAATAAGCAGGCGCCAGAAAGGGTGGGTGTTGATGGGGAAAGGAGGGGGCGAGGGGGAGGGAATGGAACATGTTTTAGTCGTGTGAAAAGCAGTTTATTGTCTTTGTGAGATGAAACAGCCAAATGTTCCCCAGGCCGAAGCAAATCCCTCTGGAGGAGACAGTCGGGCAATTTGATCTTCAGGCTTGATAAGCCTGTAATGTTATGGTTACAGCAGTGAAAAACACTTTTTAACAGTTCCACTTGCACAACCAAATCCCAATTATGAATTAAGAATATTCCCAGTTTTGAATTAAGAATATTTACCGGCCTCTGAAATCTTCAGCTTCAACTGCAAGGCATGCATCTGCTCCAAGATGTCATCCAATTTGTGTCTGAGTTCAAGAGTCATCGCAGTCTGAGAATGCACTGCCTTGCCAACCTCGTTAATCATGACGGACAAGCGAGGGCCCGTGGTTCTTGATGCCGCTGTCCTGCCAATTTTCCAGTAGATCAGGGCAGCACATAAGCCAAAAAGTACCAGCCTTGCTACCATGAGACCAAAAATGAATAAATCCTCGACGTCCTCAACAAAGAAAGGCGCCAAGCATGCAACAGGCCAGGAACTCCAGGAGTCGAGGACATAGCCCGCAGGATGCATTCCATCTGGGCAGTTAGGATCCCCGGTCCTGACCTTCTTGTAGAAAAAATGATGTCAATAGCGTTCAGAGACCAGCTGATCAATTCCATGGTTAATCCAATAGTAGTCCAATAGATCCAGAATCCAATATCATTTGAGGAATTCACAGTCTGGTGAAGTAGGGACTTGAAGGTTAAAGGCAGAGAACAGAGATAAGGGAGAGTGGAGGAGATGCAACCGCCCTTGTCCCAAGCTGAAATCCGGGGCTGGGTATATATTGTGTTTCTGCGTATATTAATTTGTTGCAGAGTATATATTATATGGCTGCATATATTGTTACTTGCACATATATGTGTTGCTGTGTATATAATTTGTTGATGTGTATATATAGTGTTGCATCGTATATAATCTGTTGCTGTGTATATAATTTGTTGCTATCATACATATTGTGTTGCTGCATATAAATTTGTTGCTGTGTATATATTGTTTCGCTGCATATGTAATTTGTTGCTGCATATATAGTGCCGCTTCATATATAATTGTTGATGCGTATATAATTTATCACTTTGTATATATTGTGTTGCTGTGTATATAATTTGCTGCTGTGTATATACTGAGTTGCTGGCATATACTTTGTGTTGCTGCATATATAATTTATCGCTGTGTATATAATTTATGGTGTGTATATAATGTGTCCACTGTGTATATAATTTGTTGCTGCAAATATAATGACTTGCTATGTATATAATTTGTTGCTATATATTGTATTGCTGCGTATAGATTTATCGCTCTGTATATAATGTACTGCTGTGTAAATAATTTGTAGCTGTGTATATATTTGCTACTATGGTATATAATGTGTTGATGCATATATACAACCCCAATTCCATGAAGTTGGGACGTTGTGTAAAATGTAAATAAAAACAGAATACGATTTGCAAATCCTCTTCAACCTGTATTCAACTGAATACACCACAATACAAGATAATTAATGTTCACACAACTTTATTGTTTTTGTGCAAATATTTGCTCATTTTGAAATGGATGCCTGCAACACATTTCAAAAAAGTGGGACAGGAGCGACAAAAGACTGGGAAGGTTGATGAATGCTCAAAGAACACCTGTTTGGAACATTCCACAGGTGAAAAGGTTAATTGGAAACAGGTGAGTGTCATGATTGGGTATAAAAGGAGCATCCCCAAAAGGCTCAGCCATTCACAAGAAAAGACAGGGCGAGGATTACCACTTTGTGAACAACTGTGTGAAAAAAAAAATAGTCCACAGTTTAAGAACAATGTTTCTCACATTTAATTGCAAGGAATTTAGGGAATCCATCATCTATAGTCCATAATATAATCAGAAGATTCAGGGAATCTGGAGAACTTTCTACACGTAAGCGGCAAGGCCCAAAACCAACATTGAACCTTCGATCCCTCAGGCAGCACTGCGTTAAAAACTGACATCATTGTGTAAAGGGCCACTTTGTGGGTCATCTATCTCAATAATATCCTCATCTTCTCTGAGAACGTAGAAGATCACCAGATGTATGTTCGTCATGTCTACAGTGGCTGTGAGAAAAACAGGCTGTTTGTTAAGGCCAAAAAAATGTGCTTTCCCATCTCCCATCCATCTCATTCTTAGGCTTCATTATTGCTCAAGGGCAGGTAAAACTGGACCCTGAGAAAATCTGTGACATAGCTGAAAGCCCAGCTCCCACCAATCTCAAACAACTGCAACGTTTTCTTGGGTTTGCCCATTTTTCCCACAAATTCATACGCAACTATAGTCAGGTAGCCTTAACACTCTAATAATTTGCTAATTTTCAATAAGTATCAGCCATGCATTTCCAATAGGATTATATAAGGTCAAGTTCAATGGGTCAATATGTTCTTGCTAAACTTTCTTTATCTACACAGAGTTACTGTGTTTTTGTTTAGATTTTTCTGTCTGCTCCAAAAAGCACAATTTGTAACTGCTATCTTGTTATCATGTGAAAAGGCGCAACAACAGGCCTAGTGGTCACCAACTCAAGGTCTTGTTATTATGTCTTTCCAGTTTTGACCTAGTCAGCACATGGCTTAAACATGACGTAACCTTTTTTGATCATGCGCTGTGCACGTGGCCTGGGAGGACCGCCCCTCTGTCACAGAGACCAAATAGAAATCAGGTGCAAAAACAGGTCCATCCACTGTACAGGGACTTTCCGCAAAACATCACTGTATTTCGCGTTGGGCATGCACTCATTCCATTGAGGACCCAGATCTGCCTAACTTCACATGAAATGTTATTAAATTGAATGTTTGTACTTGCTGAGTTTTCCTATTCAGGACAGTACTACAATTTGGTACAGAAATCCTGGAGGTTTGTCCTGATTGCGGCCTTGACTGTGGGACCATCAACGAAGGAGAAGGATTTTTTCTTCCAAACAACAGATGGGCAGAAAACCTGTTGTACTATAATATCAAATTTCTCCACATTTTGATAATTTCATTTAGAATTACTTTTAATTTAATTTTTTATTTATTTAAAAATCAAATTTCATGTCAAGTTAATTGCGCAGGCTTGACATTTGGTTGAAAAGTGAGATAACAGGTGTAGTTCAAAAGTTTTTTTGTGATGATACGAGTCACTAGGACCTAAGCCAGTTGCGGTTGTCCACGAAGTGTTCTGTGGAAGCTGTTAACTGTTGCCCATGCGGTTGTACTACGGATGCCCATGAAGGTGTGCCGTGGATGCCCACGAGGGTGTGCCGTGGTTGTGTCGTTAAGACAAGAATCTATTCGAACCTGGGAGGAAATCGTCCTCAGTAGGGGGGAATGACTGAGAATTCTAGTGTAAATGTAATGTTCAAGGAGAATATGTTGGGGGAGTGATGGTCTAGTGGTTAAGCGCTGGGCTTGAAACCAGAGAATTCTCGGTTCAAATCCCAGCTTGACCGGAAAATCACTAAGGGCCCTTGGGCAAGGTCCTTAATCCCCTAGTTGCTCCCGGTGTGTAGTGAGCGCCTTCTTTGGCAGCATCCTGACATCGGGGTGAATGTGAGGCATTATTGTAAAGTGCTTTGAGTGTCATTCAAGCGCATATTAAACAAATATGTAGGACTGCTTTTTTGCATTTACGCAATATCTCTAAAATTAGAAAGGTCTTGTCTCAGAGTGATGCTGAAAAACTAATTCATGCATTTAATTTCCTCTAGGCTGGACTATTGTAATTCATTATCATCAGGTTGTCCTAAAAGTTCCCTGAAAAGCCTTCAGTTAATTCAAATGCTGCAGCTAGAGTACTAACGGGGACTAGAAAGGAGAGAGCATATTTCACCCATATTGGCATCTCTTCATTGGCTTCCTGTTAATTCTAGAATAGAATGTAAAATTATTCTTCTTACTTATAAGGTTTTGAATAATCAGGTCCCATCTTATCTTAGGGACCTCATAGTACCATATCACCCCAATAGAGTGCTTCGCTCTCAGACTGCAGGCTTACTTGTAGTTCCTAGGGTTTGTAAGAGTAGAATGGGAGGCAGAGCCTTCAGCTTTCAGGCTCCTCTCCTGTGGAACCAGCTCCCAATTCGGATCAGGGAGACAGACACCCTCTCTACTTTTAAGATTATGGCTTAAAACTTTCCTTTTGCTAAAGCTTATAGTTAGGGCTGGATCAGGTGACCCTGAACCATCCCTTAGTTATGCTGCTATAGACTTAGACTACTGGGGGGTTCCCATGATGCACTGAGTGTTTCTTTCTCTTTTTGCTCTGTATGCACCACTCTGCATTAATCATTAGTGATCGATCTCTGCTCCCCTCCACAGCATGTCCTTTTTCCTGGTTCTCTCCCTCAGCCCCAACCAGTCCCAGCAGAAGACTGCCCCTCCCTGAGCCTGGTTCTGCTGGAGGTTTCTTCCTGTTAAAAGGGAGTTTTTTCCTTCCCACTGTCGCCAAGTGCTTGCTCACAGGGGGTCGTTTTGACCGTTGGGGTGTTTTTCCGTAATTATTGTATGGCCTTGCCTTACAATATAAAGCACCTTGGGGCAAACTGTTTGTTGTGATTTGGCGCTATATAAATAAAATTGATTGAGTGATTGATAGATGGGGGTACACGAACACTGGAAGTGTTTATTTTCATACAATGTGGGTAGTTTGCTGTATAGGAGTCTTACTGAAATTCTGTCAAAAAACTGTGTATCCAACAGCAAAGGCTGGAGGAGAATTCCTAGATTGACAGTGTGACCCATTACAGTCCTTTGGGAAAAGGGTGGCATAGTAGTCAGCGGGATTTGTAGGGAGCATTAGGACAGTTAATAAGTATGAAAATTAAAACACATGTATGGACTGCGTAAGCCTCTGTAATTGTGCACACAGAAGGACAGCTGCTCTGTGGAGAAGCACCACAATTAAAGTCTGACATGTGGGAACTGCTCCATTTTCATGCTGACCTAACTGTGTATTAATTTTCTGCTGGCTATCTCACCATGATGGACAACCAGCTCTTAGGAAAGACTAAGGATCAGTCTTGGAAAAAGCAATATATAGCAGGGGTATGACTGACACATGATTGGCTAGCCAGCTAATTACAAAACAGGTTTCAGTATGTTCATATTAATAAGATAAATCAGAATTTTTGAATATTACATGTGGGGATCATTTGGGACAGCTTTTGGATATGGTGGAGAAGGAACTACAGAAATTCAAATAATGGTTTGATGCAAATTATCACTTCATATCGGTAAAATGAAGTGCATTATATTTGGAAATAAGCCAAGGATTTCAAGCAGAAACCTACCAATACATGATGCTGAAATTGTAACTGAAACTGAAACCAAAGTTCTTGGAGTTATTATTGATGATGAATTAAGCTGGAAATATGTCAATTCAAAATGTCAAAATCCATTGCAATTCTGTATAAAGCCCATGATTTCCTCTCTCAATATTCACTATATTATTCATTAATAAGCTCCATGTATGATATTGTATTGAGGTTTGGGGAAACACATATAAAACAAACACTAATTCAATATTTTTATTGCAAAAAAGACCCAAAAGAATTATCAAGAATAAACCTTGCTGTGAGCCAACCAACCCATGATTTATCTGCTGAGACATTCTGAAATTCATGGACTTTGTTAGTTACACTACAATATAAACCATGTACAAAACAAAAAAGCAAACCTCTGCTTCAACATGTCCAAAATATGTTTAAAATGAAGGACTCCAGGTACCACTTGAGAGGAACCTTTTATTACCCGATAACTACTGTAAAAAATCACTGTGTCAGTAAAAGGAGCAAACATTTGGAACAACTGTCCCGAAAATATTGAATTATGCTGTACTCTAGTCAACTTCAAAAGACTTTATAAAAACAATATAATATCTTGTTACAGTGTGGAAAATTAAGTTTACTGAACTTGTATTATTATTTTTGGATTGTGCCTATTACTTATATGGTTGTGCTGAAGAAATTTAAGTTAATTAAAATAAAATGTCTGTGCTTTGCTCTTGTTGTATATTGTGATGAGTATAATTTCCTAAGGTAAAAGAGGGAGGTGATATAAGCTTTGCTTCAAGCTACACCCTTTCGGTTACTTGGGGTAACTAAGAAATCAGTTTTTTGTACCAAAACAAATTCATCCATTCATTCATATACTCATTCTCTCCCTCATTGTCCCATTGACCACCATTAATAGGACACATAAGGATTTGATTGAGCATTCTGAAAATCATCATATCATATCATATATACGGGTTCTCCAACATATCTTGATGCCATAGGAGTACCTAGGGGGGTGCCTGATGAATATAAATTGGTGGATCAAATTGCGGTGGGATTTGAGTCAGCCATCTGTTGGTGGTGCACGATAAGCACAAAAATGTAGATGGAATTAATTATATCCATTTCAATGTGCAAAGATTGAATAATCTGACCAGAGACACTATGACTGGACTACAGGAACAACTAACAGTCACTTTATTGATGGCTTATCAAAACACAAAAAACAGTTTGGCTCTAGACTTTGCTCTAGCTGAAAAAGGAGGTGTATGCCACATATTTGGCCAAGAGTGTTGTACATTTATCCTAAAGAATTCTGCACCTGATGGCTCTGTAACAAGAGCTCTCTCTGAGGAATTGGCTGAAAATTCTGGAATCAATAACCCAATAGTCCCACAAATCCTACAATCCTCATGTCTCAAACCACACCATTGTAGCACCAATGGCCAACATGACCACCAGTAGTGCTTAGGACTGCATATCCCCTAACATACCCTTTGTACCGCTTGCCACCCTTCCAGTGGTCAAACCCTGCCAACCATCTGCCGCCAGCTGTCCAGCTAATGTTTTGCACTATAAACCTCCACCGCCTTCACCAGGGGTTTTATCTGGGGCCAGCACAGATGTGATGATGAGGACTATCCTTGTGACAGCTGCATGGTACACAAAGGTCCGACTGACACATCTTATGCTCAGCTTCAACAGTTCCCTGCTGGCTGCCCCATGGAGAGGGTGGGAACTGAAGTTCTTGGGCCATTTCCCTGCACTGAGAGGGGGAACCGTTACATCCTCACTGCCATGGACTATTTCACAAAGTGGCCTGAAGTATAAGAAGGTCATGGGTTCGATTCCTATCTGTGGCCTTTCTGTGTGGAGTTTGCATGTTCTCCCCATGTTTGTGTGGGTTTCCTCCGGGTGCTCCGGTTTCCACCCACATTAAACACATGCAGGTTAGGTGAATTGGAAACTTTAGAATTGTCCAGGTCTCCCTTGCAAAAGAAGTCTTGATCTCAACAGGACTAACCTGGTTAAATAAATGTAAAATGAATGAAAAATACTGTCTGCCAGACTAGGAAGCAGAGACTGTAGTGGACGCTCTAGTGGAGGGGATGTTTAGCAGGTTTGGGGCCCGTGAAGTCATCCACACAGAACAGGGCAGGAACTTTGAGTCCTGCATGTATGCTGCAATGTGTGAAAAACTCCTCCCATAACACCTGAATCATAACCTCCACCCTCAGAGTGATGGACTGGTCAAAATATTTAACTGCACTCTGGCACAGCTGTTGGCCATAGTGACAGTGAAGCATCAACGCGACTGGATTACCCACATCCTCCTGGTGTTAATGGCTTACAGGTCGGCTGTGCAGTAGTCTCCTTCCTGCTCCCCTTCCCTTCTCATGTTGGGTAGAGCGATCCGGACTCCTGCTGAGATAATGGTGGGGAAACCACCGGACACCCCGACCGTACTGCGGGACCCATCTATGCCAAAAAGCTACAGGATCACATGTCTGCACATGAATTTGCCAGAAACCAGCTGAAAAGTGCTGGAGTGAAACAGAAGGGGAATTACAACGTGCCCATCAGAGGTAGAAATTTTGAACCTGGGAAGCTAGTCTGGGTCTATAGGTCCTGAGGTGCCCAACACTGGATAGTGAGTGGATGGGAGTCAAGTCCTGCAGAGGTTAGGGGAGGTTGTATACACAGTCTATCTGCCACTACGGAGAAAGAAGCACAGAGACAGCACAGAGACAGATTGGCCCCCTACAATACTGTGCACTATTTCTCCAATCACAGCCACATAAGCCTATAACTTCTTCTGGGTTGTCTGGGCATCTTGGTGGCTTTCCTCACTCCTCTCCTTCTTGCATAGTCACTCAGTTTTTGAGAACTGTCTACTCCATACTGTCATACTGTTTGTATTTATTTGTGACTGATGTAAATAAAGTCCAAGACATATTCAGTGGCAGCTTCACCATCACAGAGCCTCGTCCACAACGACCACAAAAGACTCTAAGCTGTCACTGATGTTAAAGGGGGCAACACATGGTATTTACCCTCTGGTGTCCAGGGTATAATTGGCCGTTTTGACTACTTTTGGTTTTACCTTTATAATTTACCTTTAAAAAGTGTTTACCTGGCCTTGTTTGGTGTCATTTTTTTCAGCACAACCTCACCTGTGTGACTTTACAGTTTCTCTGATCTGATCTGGAAACAGAAGCGCGCACTCCGACCCTCTGTTGATCTCTGAGCTCACGTTGGTGGATCCACCTGCTTTGGGTGCTCCTCCAGAACAAAAGAGGGATCATCTCTTTCAGCACCAGAATCCTCACTGTCTGTTTCAGACTCTGACGACGTGCTGCTCGCTCCGTCTTCCTCTAGTTAAAAAAATAACTCATTGCTCCACATTCATAAAACGCATCATTTTTACAAAAAAAACAACAAAAAAAAAACAACAACAACAAAACACTAGCCACACACACTAACACTAACCACACTATCAGACTCACGTCGGGTGGGTGGGCTGTGATCAAACACACGTGGGGTTAGTGAACACATGTGGGATGTGTGACTTCTGATTGGTGGAAAATTCACGACCCAGCCAACCAATGAGGAAAAAGGAGTCATATTTCTTCCCACCACTGTTTCTGCTGCAGTAGAGAAGGAAATGATCCTTTTGGCTGCATGTGTTTACATAAAAGTGCAGCAAAAATGACAATAATATTCATGAAAACACATGCTGTAAAAAATACTCATAAGTCAAGTTATACTCAGCCTATTAAAATTTAAAAAGTGCTATAAAGGTTGAAGTCTCCACGTTCAACGTGCACTTAAAGGGAGCCTCAGAGTGCAGCAGATTGAGTGTTACGATGACTTAATTAGGTCATGTGACTTTTTATGCAAGGGTGCATCATTAGAATCCAGAGGGTTAAGAACAGGGGAATGTAAATGCTTGATCAGGGTAATTTGGGTAGTTTCTGTTGCCATTATGATTTAAAAAGAGTAAACACAGTTGTTTCAGAATAAATGGATTCACCAAACCACTAAATATGAGTGAAAAAAGGTTCATATTCTATGAAAAATGGCAAAAAAAACAAAAATTCTACCAGCATATATAAACATTTGAGCACAACTGTAGACAGATAGACAGATAGATAGATAGATCTACACTAAAAAATGACTCATTAGATGAACTCATTTCAATTATATGTAGGATTTCCATCTAATAAATATAAGTAGCCCCAACTCAACAAAAGCACATCCATGCAAGATAATTTAACTTCATTTACTTGGGACGACATATTTTATTAGATGGAAATCCAATCCAATGAATCACTTTTTTGAATCTATCTATCTATCTATCTCTTTACTGTCTTATATATACAAACTAATTCCCAATTTGCAATCCTAATTTTTAGATCAGAAATACAGAATTTCCCAGTTATTGAGTCCCAGGTGGGTGAAAGTTCACCCCGACTCGGTGTGAATGGCATTTTGTCCAGTCAAAGGAGGCTCTCGTGTGGAGGCTTTGAGATCTGGGGGGACATATTCAACTCTCTCAAGCAGGGAGAGTTAAGGGGAAGCAGGCTTTGTCTCAGACCCCCGTACACCCACCCCCCCCCCCCGCCAGGCGTTCCTTTGTTGGACACACACAAACATGTAAAGCCCCCCGACACCGCGGCTCTGAGCAGCTGTCTTCGGTCTGAAAGATGGCGGCTGATAAACACTGAATGCTTGCAGACAGAGGAAGTCTCTTTTTCATTCTCTCTCCCTCCAGTGTATCGACAGATTCTGTTTGTCATCACAGAAAGTGACTTTTACTGTTTTGGTGGTTCTTACGGTATTTTCATGATGTCCTCTGAGCGATTAAATATTGTAGAAAAAACAAAAAAAACAAGAATCACACACAAATATGAATGAAATAGTTACAAGCACACTTGGCCAAAAAAAGCACCATCTGTTTTGTGAACTTTGGCACATATTTGAATTGCAAACATCTGAGAAGTAATTCAAACATATTTAAATAATCTAGTGACCAAATTAGCACTTTTGGGGATGATCACAAACTTGAAAGCAATATTTTGTTTTTGTGCTTTTTCTGATTTGGAAACTATGTCTTCAGTGTTTCAGTGCTGAATGTACAATTTCACAAACTCATGACTTCCATATGTCATCGGTACGTACAGTATATTCTGATATTACTGATAGATTAAGCGCATAATATTAATTCCTTTATTGTTATTACAGTTGTATGCAAACGTTTGGGCACTCCTGGTAATTTTCATGATTTTCCTTTATAAATCATTGGTTGTCTGGATCAGAAATTTCAGTTAAATATGTCATATAGCAGACAAACATACTGATATTTGAGAAGTGAAATAAAGTTTCTAGTATTTACAGAAAGTTTGTAATAATTATTTAAACAAAATTGGGCAGGTGCATAAATTTGGGCACCCTTGTCATTTTATTGTTTTGAATACATTTAGCACTAATTATTGGAACACAAAATTGGTTTGGTAAGCTCACTGACTCTTGACCTCCTTACACATGTGAATACATTCATGAGAAAGGGTATTTAAGGTGGCCATTTGCAAATGTTTCCCCTCTTTGCATCTCTTCTAATGAGTGGCAACATGGGGGCCTCTAAACAACTCTCAAATGACCTGAAAACAAAGATTGTTGAATATCATGGTTTAGGGGAAGGATATAAAAAGCCATCTCAGAGATTTCAGCTGTCAGTTTCCACTGTGAGGAACATAGTGAGGAAATGGAAGACCACTGGCACAGTACTAGTTAAGGCCCAAAGTGGCAGGCCAAGAAAAACATCAGATAAGCTGAAGCGAAGGATGGTGAGAACAGTCATAGTCAGACCTGCTCCAAAGACCTACAACATGATTTTGATGCAAATAGTGTCTGTGCATTGTTCAACTATTTGCACAAAGAGATGCTGTAATTCAGAGGAAGCCTTTACTGTGTACATGCCACAAACAGTCGATTTATGCTAAAGCACATTTGGACAAGCCAGCTTCATTTTGGAATAAGGTGCTGTGGAATGATGAAACTAAAAATGAGTTATTTGGACATAAGAAGGGGCATACCGCCAGGGTATGCCCCTTCTTATGTCTGGCTGACAAAGAACACAGCATTCCAAGAAAAACACCTGCTACCTACAGTAAAATTTGGAGATGGTTCCATCATGCTGTGGGGCTGTGTGGCCAGTGCAGGTACTGGGAATCTTGTTAAAGTTGAGTGTCACATGGATTCCAGTCAATATCAGCAGATTCTTGGGAACAATGTTCAAGAATCAGTGAGAAAGTTGAAGTTGCACTGGGGCTGGATGTTTCAACAAGACAATGACCCTAAACGCTGCTCAAAATCTACTAAGGCATTCATGCAGAGGAACAAGTAGAATGTTCTGGAATGGCCATCTTAGTCCCCAGACCTGATTATTATTGAAAATCTGTGGTGTGATTTTAAGCGGGCTGTCCATGCTCGGAAACCAACAAACCTGAGATGTTTTAAAAAGAAGAATGGTCCAAATACCTTCAACCAAAATCCAGACTATATAGGAAGTGTTTAGAGGCTGTTATTTCTGCAAAAGGAGGATCTGCTAAACATTGATGTATTTATACTGTTGGGGTGCCCAAATTTATCCACCTGCCTAATTTTGTTTAAAGAATTATTGCACATTTTCTGTAAATCCTATAAATTTCATTTCACTTCTCATATCACTGTGTTTGTCTGCTATATGATATATTTAACTGAAATTTCTGATCCAAACAACCAATGATTTATAAAGGAAATCATGGAAATCATCAGGGGTGCCCAAACTTTTACATACAGCTGTATCTGTTGTATTACTATGTTCTTTGATGACTGTCCTCCATCTGTTTGATTATTGTGACACAACTTATGAAACAGCATCACACTCACCGAACCTGACACACTACACCACTCAGAAGTCCACGTAGCCACAGGAGCACACCTTCCCCAAACATCACTGCCATCTCCATTACTGGTGATCTGGTCCTCTCATCATACCAGGGGCTCTAGTTCATCTCTAAAACAAACCCAGGGAAGACACTTCTCCTTGCTTCCTTTCAAGACTCCGACAGCAAAAACCGACTTCATTCTGTTCACCATTCCAAAAGTTCCTACTGTTTTTGGTTCTCATTCCTTTTGTTCTGCTGCCACAAATGACTCGAACTCATGACAAACACACCAAAACTTCCTTTATTTCATCACTTAACATTTTCAAAGAAAAACTGCAACAAGTAGTTGGTAGCATCTCTCAAAAAATTCCTCAAAGAATATTTAATAAACCACCTTTTGTGTCTGTCTTTTTATTCCTAGATCTTAATTTCTATGTGTTTCACTCATCATTTTTATCTTGTTGTGTCACATATGTATAAAAACATCATATTGTGCGGGGCTGTACTTGATGTTTCGTTTCTTGTTCTTTTGTGTGTTTTTGCTAACATGTCTTGGCCCGGTCATCATTCAATTTCAGTTTCAATTTATTTTCATTTATATAGCGCCAAATCACAACAAGGATGCCTCAAGGCGCTTCACACAAGTAAGGTCTAACCTTACCAACCCCCAGAGCAACAGTGGTAAGAAAAACTCCCTCTGAGGAAGAAACCTCAAGCAGACCAGACTCAAAGGGGTTGAAAAGGGGTTGAGAACCAGTTCTCACTGAAAATGAGAACTGGCTCTCAGTTGATTTTACAGTATTTTGTTAAACAGAAATCAAATAAAAAGTACTTCTTTAAGGTAGTTGTTGGTGATCCACTATTTCTTGGTGCCCGTCTCCTCTCCTTCCACAGATTATTTGGATCACGTTCCCACTTTTTACTGCTGGATGGGACAGAGAGTTTTTGAGTCACTGGTCCAAATAAGGGTTGAACCTACAACTTTCTGCACTGAAGTCGAGAGCTGGAGCCATGAGCACCTCTATTCTGTAGGTCTGTAGGCTGTTTGAGGTTGCAGTTCACACCTTGTCAGGGTGGAACTCAGACTAGGTACCAGACTGGGTCTATTTGATTCTAACAAACTGAACCAGATAATGTGTGAGCTAGCTATATGCTAACAAGCTGAGATGGCTAATAAGAGCTACATACCCTCATAATAAAATGAAATTTGTGTGAAGGTGATGTTCAGTATTTGGTCTGCCGGGTATTATTGCCTTACAATAACAGACATATGTTTGAGGATGCGTAGAGTACGTCAACCGTGCGGTTTGTTTGGTGACATCAGTGTGGCTGCCATTATTTTCCTCCCAGGAGGAAATAAATCTATCACCTTCTAAAATCTATCTTAAGTGCTTATAGTGTTCACTGAAGTATTTAAAATGGTAAAAGAAACTGACATGTACTAGCACTGGTGATTAATTGTGATTGTTTTCGTATTACTGTTCGTCATCTGAGAGAAATGTTTTATTTTTAATATTGACACGGTATAAATAGGTTAGGGCATTTAAAAGTTAGACAGCTTCAGCCTTGACCTTTTCATTCAGCTACATGTTTTGTTTTTCAGTATAGTCATTATGTGTTTTCTTTTTAATTTTTTTTTTTATTTTATCTATTCATTTATTTTCTGTTATTGCATGAGTGTGCTGATTGAAAAAACTAAATAAATAATAAAATTAAAAAATTTAGGACAGAGAAGATGTAACAACTCCATCTAGTTGTGATAAAAGGACAACCTGCAATAAAGACCAATCAGTGAGCTCGATGCTAAACGTTCACCAGCATGTGGGTTTTCACATTAAATTCACATAAAAAATTTTGGCGCGACGCTCACAAACAAGATGAGTGAATCAGCTGCCTCTTCTCCCTCCTTTCAGTGCGAATGAAAATGGGTGCGTATGGTTCACACAGCGCGCTGGTTTTGGAGGAGGGGCTGTCCGCTCGTCTCCGCTGCGTCGTCTCTTTCATCGATCGCTCATGCATATTCATGGTCGCCCTTCTCTCTGCACCTATCAGCGAGCAGCTCGCTGTGACTGGCGTCTCGCTGCACCCGTCGCACTCCTCCATCTCTGGGGAAAGACTTGCGTCTCTTTTTTTACTTTGGTGCAGTGACTTAAAAAAAGGGGGTAAAAAACACGGAGAGGAGAAAGAGGGTCACCGTTACTGGCAGCCGTGTCCTCCTGCCGGTGGACACCAATCGATCAGCAGCCTCGGAAATGGTTGCTGAGCGATCGTTGCGGTGCCCCCCAGGTATTGATGGGGGGGGAGGGGGTGCAGTCATGATGAAGTAGGACACAATTAGTATGGATGAGAAGGAGAAGGAAGACAGGAAAGAAACAGGAGAGAAAAGAGAAAGCAGGCGTGCCACAGAGGATGCTACATGCTACAAGCTAACTGCGCTAGCGCTTTTCTTTGGCATTGGCGCTGCATTCAGAACTCATGAGCCACAGCAGTATGTGTCCATGTTCCTGGTGGCATTGAACACGGCTGCCGTGTGCTGAATAAACGGGGTCATGTCGCTCTGCAGCAGATCACCTCTCTAGGCCCAAAAGATTTGCTCCGCGCGTCTCAGGGAGCAACACAAAGGACTCGGATCAGCAACATCAAAGTGTTGCACAGCCGAGGCCGTCTCGCCCGTCGCACGGAAATGAAAAACACCAACTGCATGTGCACAAATCTTTACTGCTCGTCCCCAAACGTCAGCTGGCAAGGACGTTTGAAGCCACCGCCACCCTCCCCCGTTCCTCAGCGGCCAGTCCGTCCATTTACTAAATGAATGTCTCAAAAGACGAGAGACACAGGACGAAGGAGAAGATGAGGGAGGATGGGGATGAAAGTGCTGGACAGCAGATTTCTGCGACTGTCAAATCTGTGGGTGTTGAATCATCATTTGCCGAGCGTCAACATGAACATGATAATAATGAAAAACAAAATGGAATTTATTCACTCTGCATCTCTGGAAGCCTTAAATAAGACCTTTTTCCTCACATTTATACTGAAATTATTAAAAGTGCACAAAGTCAGTACATTTACTTTAACACGGTTTAACTTATAAGTCCTCTTATTATCTAACGGAATTAAAATCATACAATTTGTTATTGCTTTGATTATTCCAATATTGTTTTCAGGAGTTGTACACAGAATATGATGAAGTGTATTAAAATATGCAGAATATGTCATATGAATTACAGTATTAAATAATACTGTAATTCTACTGAATTGCTGTTTGTTTAAAATACTGTACCTGTTTATTGCTTAAGTATTATCGTTACTGTGAAAAAAATACTGTTTCTCAGCATACATTCTGCTTATCAGTATCAGTCTATGATATAAAGTACCATCCAAATGTTTTAGGCACCCTAGAATTTTATCATTTGTTTTGTTCTTAAACATTATGGTTTTTGTGCAAATATGGGTCAATATGTCTTGCTAAACTTTCTTTAGTGTTAACCTATTTTTTTGTTTTGTGTTTTTTAAGAGAAAAAGAAATGTGATGATATGTCACAGTCCAAATGATAACTGTATGTTGTGCATATGTTTTAAAGCACAAACATGCACCAGAGCACCTCGGTTCAGCTTTCATGAATGTTGCACTACAAACCCCAAAACACTTCAGATTCTGAACCGATCCAAAGCAGAAATGCAGAAAACCTGATGTGAGACATGTCAAACATTTGCCACTGACACACAGTCACCAGATACACCAGCGCTCCCACAACAATCCACCCTCCTTCAAAACAGCTCACTTCATCTCAGCCTCAGAAAAAATAGAACCACACAGAACACAATGATGTATAATCAGTTACAATACTGCTGCAAAACCAATACTTTCAAAAACATTTTTTAAATGACATGTCACAACATGGACAACGTGATGGCGTTTTTATTGCTAAGCCAAATCTGCATGCCATATTAATACAATAACATGCTTTTAGAGGGCGGTATGCATTTAACAAGGGCGAATATCTGTCATTTTGGGCGACTGGGCATGAACGTCGGGACTCAGAAAATGCATACCGCACGACAACAGCATGTTATTTGCATTATTATCACTTTACTGAGATACACAACACGTAACTCATACATAACAAGTTGCCTCACTTTAACTTTTGTTGTGTCAGCTGGTGCGTGCTGCTGTCCGAATTCGGCAGTGCATTCTCATCAAGCTGCCTGCTTTGGCTGCGCTGTTCATTGTCATACTATCCATGAGAAAATCATCCGGAATATCCATATTGGGACCAACACACACTTCTCGCCTTGTTATGTTTTCATCTGCAGACAGTTCTTGGGCTGCGCGCTATGATGTCAATTGTTTACGCACAGCGGGCGGGTATAGCCAGATAGGGTCAACGTAAATCTACGATATCAGCCTAGCAACGCCTCAGTAAAGTGATAATAATGAACAATATATTACCATCTTAAACATGGACAGAGAAATAAATACACATTCACACAGCTAATTCTCATACAAAATATAACCTATAACCTAAAATAAACCTATCCCACTTACAATAATATTACAATACAATAATAAACTGTTGCTGTGTACATAATTTCTCGCTGCGTATATAGTGTGTTGATGCATATATAAGGGCCCCTTCACACGAAGCTGGACAAAAGAAGCAGAAACTGGCCGAAAAAGAGCAAAAAGAAAAAAAAACTGGCAAACCGCAAAAAATTCCACCCGCTGTCGGGAGGGACACACCGTCGGACAGGCGCAAATGATCCTGTAGCAACGGTTTTGTGCACGCTCATGTGCGCGTGCACGAATACAGTGCAAGGATGTACATGGCGCTCAGACAGCAACAGCAATTACATGCTGGACATATTATTTATGCTGTGCATAAATCAACGGAAATGTGTGAAGCACAAAATAATGAGAGAGCACAGAACATCATAAGTACAATGAATGTACTATTTAAATGTTAGACAGTGATATTACTGGCCATGATTCTGTTCTCATTGTAAAGAAAATCATACACACACACACAAAAAAACACAACCGCACTTTTTAATATTTAATTCCTGTTATAAAGAGCGGACAATACAAGAATTATCCTCCTCCTAGACATACACCAGGAAGTAAAATGAACTGACATGGATGACTTTTTCTTCCTTTTATGTTTTACACAAATGACATGATGCACTCACACCATGATCAATGAGCTGGATCCGCGTGTCCCTCTGGCCAGTGCACACTGGAGCACTGGTGACCGCATTGCTAAGGTGATATGTGGTTTTATTTATTACCATGTGAGGAAAGCACGCCGATGTACACGTCTCGTGGTGGAGTCTCATTAGGTGATATTCTGCATGGCATGATGTGTTAGTAGTAGTAATGATTATCATTTGCAGACACGTGTGCAGCACCATGCCTTGCACATGGGTGAATGGAGCACATGTGACAATATGTGTTCCCCAGCTCCGCATTGCACTGAGGTGGTGGCTGCAATGTGGAGCGGCGCACGCTGCAGGATCACAGCACTGGCTGTGACCGGTGGTCAGCCCCCTCCCTGCATGATTTCGAATGTCATCTAACCCATGACGTGATCACGTCATTCACGGTCCTGTGTGTGTGTGTGTGCGTGTGTGACCATGTCAGTCAATACGTGTTCGACATGCGACATGCCCACCTTCCCACTGCAACAATGCGCTCACAGAGATGGGCTCACGGCTCCAGCCTGTGGGGCAATGGAGCTGGCCATGCTGATTTTTCTGTGAGGCTGTCAGCCAGGATGTGACATGACTGATGGACCATGTGGACGTTGTGATCGTGTGTCACGTGATGCGCCTGTCGGGTTGGCTAGCACGTTGGTTCTGTGACATGCAGCCAGGCTGGGTTCTTATTTTCATCTCTGTTGTGGTGGTGTGGGTGTTATGTGGGCCGCTGAAGAGGAGGTACTGCTGGCCCACCACCACCAGAGGGTGCCCTGCTTGGAGTGCGGGCTCCAAGCCCGAGAGGGCGCCAGACCCAGAAGAAGTGACAGCTGTCACTCATCCTCAGCACCAGCTGTCACTCGTTCATAATCATCATCATCATCACCATAAAGGCCGGACTGCAACTCCACCTCCTCGCCGAGAAATCGACTACCGAAGAGGTAATTTTCTCCGCTGACTCATATCGTTGAGTGATAATCTGAGCTTCTTTTGCAGCCGTTATCCTGTGGTGTTCGTCCTTGTCTGTGGGATTGGCGTTTGGTGTGACAGCGACGGCTTCGCCTCACACCCCAAACCAGATAAGTGGATTAAACAGGAGCTGCACGAGTGTGTGATTGGAGGTGGAGGTGCTCCCTCCTAACTGTGTGCAGACTGTGGATTACTGAGTGTGCGGACTCACACTCATTCATCTTGTCTTTGCTTTCTGCCAGCAGTACCAGGGTCGACAGCCGAAGACGGAGGCCACCTGGGGACTCGGGACTTGGCGGCTCCGGTGTTCTTCAGACCGTTGGTGGTGGAAGCCGTGTGGGACGCGGCTTCTCTCTCGTAAGGGGGTCTTCTATCTTCGGGCCTGCCCACACGTCACCTGGTGTTAATTGACTTTGCAAATTTTGTGTATTTAAGTTGTGTGTTGTCACAACATTAAATTGTTACTTTTTGGCTTATTCATTGTCCGTTCATTTGCGCCCCCTGTTGTGGGTCTGTGCTACGACACCTTCCCAACAGTGGGTTTGCGATATGCCATGGTGTTCCACAGCTGTGCCATCATGGACATGACAGCCATCCAGTTATGCACGCTTTGCTGACCGTGTTCACACTGCACTGCAGCCACCGTCTGCAACCTCAACCACACCTCGACTATAGGCTCATGGTGTGGTGGTGCTGGGGGGGGTAACACCCTCACACACCATCTGCGTTGGTGAGGGTGCCTCACATGCACACTCGCATACCATTTGTGGTGGTTGTCAGGCACACGCAGACTCGCATGCCATCTGTGTTGCGGGTGGGGGGTGGCACACTCACATGTCATTTGTAATCCTTGGTAACACTCATGCGGCACTTAAAAAATGTGTATAAATTGTTTCGCAGCATATATAATTTGTCACGACACATACAATTTGTACAATACTCATACAATTTGTTGCAGCGTATATTGTCGCTAGCTATATATTTTGTCGCTGTGTGTATAATTTGTAGCTGCATATTTATTGTGGTGATACATATATAATTTGTTGCTGTGTATATATTGTCTTGCTAGATATATAATGTGTTCTTGCATATATATTGTGCCGCTGCATATGTAATTTGCAGATAGATAGATAGATAGATATATACTTTATTGATCTCACAGTGGAGAAATTATGTTTACACTCCAGTTACCTCAGACAGCAATTCGTCTACAATTATTACTTGTTTAACGTAATAATGGCACACATCAGAATTAAAGGCAACACATACACATTTGACATTGTTTATGTGCACCAAGTTTGAAGAAGTCCGTTATCCGAATTGAGGCAAGTGGGTGAAGGTCACGCAGCAACCCTGAGTTGTGCTGCCATCAGCTTGGGGGGGGACACGGGCTTGCAGCTAAAACTGCACCGCCCCTGCTGAAGGGAAAAGGATGACAATAAGCAGGCGCCAGAAAGGGTGGGTGTTGATGGGGAAAGGAGGGGGCGAGGGGGAGGGAATGGAACATGTTTTAGTCGTGTGAAAAGCAGTTTATTGTCTTTGTGAGATGAAACAGCCAAATGTTCCCCAGGCCGAAGCAAATCCCTCTGGAGGAGACAGTCGGGCAATTTGATCTTCAGGCTTGATAAGCCTGTAATGTTATGGTTACAGCAGTGAAAAACACTTTTTAACAGTTCCACTTGCACAACCAAATCCCAATTATGAATTAAGAATATTCCCAGTTTGAATTAAGAATTTACGGCCTCTGAAATCTTCAGCTTCAACTGCAAGGCATGCATCTGCTCCAAGATGTCATCCAATTGTGTCTGAGTCAAGAGTCATCGCAGTCTGAGAATGCACTGCTTGCCAACCTCGTTAATCATGAAGGACAAGCGAGGCCCTGTGGTTCTTGATGCCGCTGTCTGCCAATTTTCCAGTAGATCAGGGCAGCCCATAAGCCAAAAAGTACCAGCCTTGTACCATGAGACCAACAATGAATAAATCCTCGACGTCCTCAACAAGAAGGCGCCAAGCATGCAACAGGCCAGGAACTCCAGGAGTCGAGGACATAGCCGCAGGATGCATTCCATCTGGGCAGTTAGGATCCCCGGTCCTGACCTTCTTGTAGAAAAAATGATGTCAATAGCGTTCAGAGACCAGCTGATCAATTCCATGTTAATCCAATAGTAGTCCAATAGATCAGAATCCAATATCATTTGAGGAATTCACAGTCTGGTGAAGTAGGGACTTGGAAGGTTAAAGGCAGAGAACAGAGATAAGGAGAGTGGAGGAGATGCAACCGCCCTTGTCCCAAGCTGAAATCCGGGGGCTGGGTATATATTGTGTTTCTGCGTATATTAATTTGTTGCAGAGTATATATTATATGGCTGCATATATTGTTACTGCACATATATGTGTTGCTGTGTATATAATTTGTGATGTGTATATATAGTGTTGCATCGTATATAATCTGTTGCTGTTATATAATTGTGCTACATACATATTGTGTTGCTGCATATATAATTTGTTGCTGTGTATATATTGTTTCGCTGCATATGTAATTTGTTGCTGCATATATAGTGCCGCTTCATATATAATTTGTTGATGCGTATATAATTTATCACTTTGTATATATTGTGTTGCTGTGTATATAATTTGCTGCTGTGTATATACTGAGTTGCTGCATATACTTTGTGTTGCTGCATATATAATTTATCGCTGTGTATATAATTTATGGTGTGTATATAATGTGTCACTGTGTATATAATTTGTTGCTGCAAATATAATGACTTGCTATGTATATAATTTGTTGCTATATATTGTATTGCTGCGTATATAATTTATCGCTCTGTATATAATGTACTGCTGTGTAAATAATTTGTAGCTGTGTATATAATTTGCTACTATGTATATAATGTGTTGATGCATATATACAACCCCAATTCCAATGAAGTTGGGACGTTGTGTAAAATGTAAATAAAAACAGAATACGATTTGCAAATCCTCTTCAACCTGTATTCAACTGAATACACCACAAATACAAGATAATTAATGTTCACACAACTTTATTGTTTTTGTGCAAATATTTGCTCATTTTGAATGGATGCCTGCAACACATTTCAAAAAAGCTGGGACAGGAGCGACAAAGACTGGGAAGGTGATGAATGCTCAAGAACACCTGTTTGGAACATTCCACAGGTGAAAAGGTTAATTGGAAACAGGTGAGTGTCATGATTGGGTATAAAAGGAGCATCCCCAAAAGGCTCAGCCATTCACAAGAAAAGACAGGGCGAGGATTACCACTTTGTGAACAACTGTGTGAAAAAAAAATAGTCCAACAGTTTTAAGAACAATGTTTCTCAACATTTAATTGCAAGGAATTTAGGGAATCCATCATCTATAGTCCATAATATAATCAGAAGATTCAGGGAATCTGGAGAACTTTCTACACGTAAGCGGCAAGGCCCAAAACCAACATTGAACCTTCGATCCCTCAGGCAGCACTGCGTTAAAAACTGACATCATTGTGTAAAGGGCCACTTTGTGGTCATCTATCTCAATAATATCCTCATCTTCTCTGAGAACGTAGAAGATCACCAGATGTATGTTCGTCATGTTCTACAGTGGCTGTGAGAAAACAGGCTGTTTGTTAAGGCCAAAAAAAATGTGCTTTCCATCTCCCATCCATCTCATTCTTAGGCTTCATTATTGCTCAAGGGCAGGTAAAACTGGACCCTGAGAAAATCTGTGACATAGCTGAAAGCCCAGCTCCCACCAATCTCAAACAACTGCAACGTTTTCTTGGGTTTGCCCATTTTTCCCACAAATTCATACGCAACTATAGTCAGGTAGCCTTAACACTCTAATAATTTTGCTATTTTCAATAAGTATCAGCCATGCATTTCCAATAAGGATTATATAAGGTCAAGTTTCAATGGGTCAATATGTTCTTGCTAAACTTTCTTTATCTACACAGAGTTACTGTGTTTTTGTTTAGATTTTTCTGTCTGCTCCAAAAAGCACAATTTGTAACTGCTATCTTGTTATCATGTGAAAAGGCGCAACAACAGGCCTAGTGGTCACCAACTCAAGGTCTTGTTATTATGTCTTTCCAGTTTTGACCTAGTCAGCACATGGCTTAAACATGACGTAACCTTTTTTGATCATGCGCTGTGCACGTGGCCTGGGAGGACCGCCCCTCTGTCACAGAGACCAAATAGAAATCAGGTGCAAAAACAGGTCCATCCACTGTAACGGGACTTTCCGCAAAACATCACTGTATTTCGCGTTTGGGCATGCACTCATTCCATTGAGGACCCAGATCTGCCTAACTTCACATGAAATGTTATTAAATTGAATGTTTGTACTTGCTGAGTTTTTCCTATTCAGGACAGTACTACAATTTGGTACAGAAATCCTGGAGGTTTGTCCTGATTGCGGCCTTGACTGTGGGACCATCAAACGAAGGAGAAGGATTTTTTTCTTCCAAACAACAGATGGGCAGAAAACCTGTTGTACTATAATATCAAATTTCTCCACATTTTGATAATTTCATTTAGAATTACTTTTAATTTAATTTTTTTATTTAATTTTAAAAATCAAATTTCATGTCAAGTTAATTGCGCAGGCTGACATTTGTTGAAAGTGAGATAACAGTGTAGTTCAAAAGTTTTTTTGTGATGATACGAGTCACTAGGACCTAAGCCAGTTGCGGTTGTCCACGAAGTGTTCTGTGGAAGCTGTTAACTGTTGCCCATGCGGTTGTACTACGGATGCCCATGAAGGTGTGCCGTGGATGCCCACGAGGGTGTGCCGTGGTTGTGTCGTTAAGACAAGAATCTATTCGAACCTGGGAGGAAATCGTCCTCAGTAGGGGGGAATGACTGAGATTCTAGTGTAAATGTAATGTTCAAGGAGAATATGTTGGGGGAGGTGATGGTCTAGTGGTTAAGCGCTGGGCTTGAAACCAGAGAATTCTCGGTTCAAATCCCAGCTTGACCGGAAAATCACTAAGGGCCCTTGGGCAAGGTCCTTAATCCCCTAGTTGCTCCCGGTGTGTAGTGAGCGCCTTCTTTGGCAGCATCCTGACATCGGGGTGAATGTGAGGCATTATTGTAAAGTGCTTTGAGTGTCATTCAAAGCGCATATTAAACAAATATGTAGGACTGCTTTTTTGCATTTACGCAATATCTCTAAAATTAGAAAGGTCTTGTCTCAGAGTGATGCTGAAAAACTAATTCATGCATTTATTTCCTCTAGGCTGGACTATTGTAATTCATTATCATCAGGTTGTCCTAAAAGTTCCCTGAAAAGCCTTCAGTTAATTCAAAATGCTGCAGCTAGAGTACTAACGGGGACTAGAAGGAGAGAGCATATTTCACCCATATTGGCATCTCTTCATTGGCTTCCTGTTAATTCTAGAATAGAATTTAAAATTATTCTTCTTACTTATAAGGTTTTGAATAATCAGGTCCCATCTTATCTTAGGGACCTCATAGTACCATATCACCCCAATAGAGTGCTTCGCTCTCAGACTGCAGGCTTACTTGTAGTTCCTAGGGTTTGTAAGAGTAGAATGGGAGGCAGAGCCTTCAGCTTTCAGGCTCCTCTCCTGTGGAACCAGCTCCCAATTCGGATCAGGGAGACAGACACCCTCTCTACTTTTAAGATTAGGCTTAAAACTTTCCTTTTGCTAAAGCTTATAGTTAGGGCTGGATCAGGTGACCCTGAACCATCCCTTAGTTATGCTGCTATAGACTTAGACTACTGGGGGGTTCCCATGATGCACTGAGTGTTTCTTTCTCTTTTTGCTCTGTATGCACCACTCTGCATTTAATCATTAGTGATCGATCTCTGCTCCCCTCCACAGCATGTCTTTTTCCTGGTTCTCTCCCTCAGCCCCAACCAGTCCCAGCAGAAGACTGCCCCTCCCTGAGCCTGGTTCTGCTGGAGGTTTCTTCCTGTTAAAAGGGAGTTTTTCCTTTCCCCCTGTCGCCAAGTGCTTGCTCACCAGGGGGTCGTTTTGACCGTTGGGGTTTTTCCGTAATTATTGTATGGCCTTGCCTTACAATATAAAGCACCTTGGGGCAACTGTTTGTTGTGATTTGGCGCTATATAAATAAAATTGATTGATTGATTGATAGATGGGGGTACAAGAACACTGGAAGTGTTTATTTTCATACAATGTGGGTAGTTTGCTGTATAGGAGTCTTACTGAAATTCTGTCAAAAACTGTGTATCCAACAGCAAAGGCTGGAGGAGAATTCCTAGATTGACAGTGTGACCCATTACAGTCCTTTGGGAAAAGGGTGGGCATAGGTAGTCAGCGGGATTTGTAGGGAGCATTAGGACAGTTAATAAGTATGAAAATTAAAACACATGTATGGACTGCGTAAGCCTCTGTAATTGTGCACACAGAAGGACAGCTGCTCTGTGGAGAAGCACCACAATTAAAGTCTGACATGTGGGAACTGCTCCATTTTCATGCTGACCTAACTGTGTATTAATTTTCTGCTGGCTATCTCACCATGATGGACAACCAGCTCTTAGGAAAGACTAAGGATCAGTCTTGGAAAAAGCAATATATAGCAGGGGTATGACTGACACATGATTGGCTAGCCAGCTAATTACAAAACAGGTTTCAGTATGTTCATATTAATAAGATAAATCAGAATTTTTGAATATTACATGTGGGGATCATTTGGGACAGCTTTTGGATATGGTGGAGAAGGAACTACAGAAATTCAAATAATGGTTTGATGCAAATTATCACTTCATATCGGTAAAATGAAGTGCATTATATTTGGAAATAAGCCAAGGATTTCAAGCAGAAACCTACCAATACATGATGCTGAAATTGTAACTGAAACTGAAACCAAAGTTCTTGGAGTTATTATTGATGATGAATTAAGCTGGAAATATGTCAATTCAAATGTCAAAATCCATTGCAATTCTGTATAAAGCCCATGATTTCCTCTCTCAATATTCACTATATTATTCATTAATAAGCTCCATGTATGATATTGTATTGAGGTTTGGAGAAACACATATAAACAAACACTAATTCAATATTCTTATTGCAAAAAAGACCCAAAAGAATTATCAAGAATAACCTTGCTGTGAGCCAACCAACCCATGATTTATCTGCTGAGACATTCTGAAATTCATGGACTTTGTTAGTTACACTACAATATAAACCATGTACAAAACAAAAAGCAAACCTCTGCTTCAACATGTCCAAAATATGTTTAAAATGAAGGACTCCAGGTACCACTTGAGAGGAACCTTTTATTACCCGATAACTACTGTAAAAAATCACTGTGTCAGTAAAAGGAGCAAACATTTGGAACAACTGTCCCGAAAATATTGAATTATGCTGTACTCTAGTCAACTTCAAAAGACTTTATAAAAACAATATAATATCTTGTTACAGTGTGGAAAATTAAGTTTACTGAACTTGTATTATTATTTTTGGATTGTGCCTATTACTTATATGGTTGTGCTGAAGAAATTTAAGTTAATTAAAATAAAATGTCTGTGCTTTGCTCTTGTTGTATATTGTGATGAGTATAATTCCTAAGGTAAAGAGGGAGGTGATATAAGCTTTGCTTCAAGCTACACCCTTTCGGTTACTGGGGTAACTAAGAAATCAGTTTTTTGTACCAAAACAAATTCATCCATTCATTCATATACTCATTCTCTCCCTCATTGTCCCATTGACCACCATTAATAGGACACATAAGGATTTGATTGAGCATTCTGAAAATCATCATATCATATCATATTACGGGTTCTCCAACATATCTTGATGCCATAGGAGTACCTAGGGGGGTGCCTGATGAATATAAATTGGTGGATCAAATTGCGGTGGGATTTGAGTCAGCCATCTGTTGGTGGTGCACGATAAGCACAAAAATGTAGATGGAATTAATTATATCCATTTCAATGTGCAAAGATTGAATAATCTGACCAGAGACACTATGACTGGACTACAGGAACAACTAACAGTCACTTTATTGATGGCTTATCAAAACACAAAAAACAGTTTGGCTCTAGACTTTGCTCTAGCTGAAAAGGAGGTGTATGCCACATATTTGGCCAAGAGTGTTGTACATTTATCCTAAAGAATTCTGCACCTGATGGCTCTGTAACAAGAGCTCTCTCTGAGGAATTGGCTGAAAATTCTGGAATCAATAACCCAATAGTCCCACAAATCCTACAATCCTCATGTCTCAAACCACACCATTGTAGCACCAATGGCCAACATGACCACCAGTAGTGCTTAGGACTGCATATCCCCTAACATACCCTTTGTACCGCTTGCCACCCTTCCAGTGGTCAAACCCTGCCAACCATCTGCCGCCAGCTGTCCAGCTAATGTTTTGCACTATAAACCTCCACCGCCTTCACCAGGGGTTTTATCTGGGGCCAGCACAGATGTGATGATGAGGACTATCCTTGTGACAGCTGCATGGTACACAAAGGTCCGACTGACACATCTTATGCTCAGCTTCAACAGTTCCCTGCTGGCTGCCCCATGGAGAGGGTGGGAACTGAAGTTCTTGGGCCATTTCCCTGCACTGAGAGGGGGAACCGTTACATCCTCACTGCCATGGACTATTTCACAAAGTGGCCTGAAGTATAAGAAGGTCATGGGTTCGATTCCTATCTGTGGCCTTTCTGTGTGGAGTTTGCATGTTCTCCCCATGTTTGTGTGGGTTTCCTCCGGGTGCTCCGGTTTCCACCCACATTAAACACATGCAGGTTAGGTGAATTGGAAACTTTAGAATTGTCCAGGTCTCCCTTGCAAAAGAAGTCTTGATCTCAACAGGACTAACCTGGTTAAATAAATGTAAATGAATGAAAAATACTGTCTGCCAGACTAGGAAGCAGAGACTGTAGTGGACGCTCTAGTGGAGGGGATGTTTAGCAGGTTTGGGGCCCGTGAAGTCATCCACACAGAACAGGGCAGGAACTTTGAGTCCTGCATGTATGCTGCAATGTGTGAAAAACT
Organism: Thalassophryne amazonica; assembly: GCF_902500255.1. Lineage (NCBI taxonomy): Eukaryota > Metazoa > Chordata > Actinopteri > Batrachoidiformes > Batrachoididae > Thalassophryne > Thalassophryne amazonica. Next base: position 139,378,739 of record NC_047106.1, read on the forward strand.
CCTCCCATAACACCTGAATCATAACCTCCACCCTCAGAGTGATGGACTGGTCAAAATATTTAACTGCACTCTGGCACAGCTGTTGGCCATAGTGACAGTGAAGCATCAACGCGACTGGATTACCCACATCCTCCTGGTGTTAATGGCTTACAGGTCGGCTGTGCAGTAGTCTCCTCCTGCTCCCCTTCCCTTCTCATGTTGGGTAGAGCGATCCGGACTCCTGCTGAGATAATGGTGGGGAAACCACCGGACACCCCGACCGTACTGCGGGACCCATCTATGCCAAAAGCTACAGGATCACATGTCTGCACATGAATTTGCCAGAAACCAGCTGAAAAGTGCTGGAGTGAAACAGAAGGGGAATTACAACGTGCCCATCAGAGGTAGAAATTTTGAACCTGGGAAGCTAGTCTGGGTCTATAGGTCCTGAGGTGCCCAACACTGGATAGTGAGTGGATGGGAGTCAAGTCCTGCAGAGGTTAGGGGAGGTTGTATACACAGTCTATCTGCCACTACGGAGAAAGAAGCACAGAGACAGCACAGAGACAGATTGGCCCCCTACAATACTGTGCACTATTTCTCCAATCACAGCCACATAAGCCTATAACTTCTTCTGGGTTGTCTGGGCATCTTGGTGGCTTTCCTCACTCCTCTCCTTCTTGCATAGTCACTCAGTTTTTGAGAACTGTCTACTCCATACTGTCATACTGTTTGTATTTATTTGTGACTGATGTAAATAAAGTCCAAGACATATTCAGTGGCAGCTTCACCATCACAGAGCCTCGTCCACAACGACCACAAAAGACTCTAAGCTGTCACTGATGTTAAAGGGGGCAACACATGGTATTTACCCTCTGGTGTCCAGGGTATAATTGGCCGTTTTGACTACTTTTGGTTTTACCTTTATAATTTACCTTTAAAAAGTGTTTACCTGGCCTTGTTTGGTGTCATTTTTTTCAGCACAACCTCACCTGTGTGACTTTACAGTTTCTCTGATCTGATCTGGAAACAGAAGCGCGCACTCCGACCCTCTGTTCTGATCTCTGAGCTCACGTTGGTGGATCCACCTGCTTTGGGTGCTCCTCCAGAACAAAAGAGGGATCATCTCTTTCAGCACCAGAATCCTCACTGTCTGTTTCAGACTCTGACGACGTGCTGCTCGCTCCGTCTTCCTCTAGTTAAAAAAATAACTCATTGCTCCACATTCATAAAACGCATCATTTTTACAAAAAAAACAACAACAAAAAAAACAACAACAACAACAAAACACTAGCCACACACACTAACACTAACCACACTATCAGACTCACGTCGGGTGGGTGGGCTGTGATCAAACACACGTGGGGTTAGTGAACACATGTGGGATGTGTGACTTCTGATTGGTGGAAAATTCACGACCCAGCCAACCAATGAGGAAAAAGGAGTCATATTTCTTCCCACCACTGTTTCTGCTGCAGTAGAGAAGGAAATGATCCTTTTGGCTGCATGTGTTTACATAAAAGTGCAGCAAAAATGACAATAATATTCATGAAAACACATGCTGTAAAAAATACTCATAAGTCAAGTTATACTCAGCCTATTAAAATTTAAAAAGTGCTATAAAGGTTGAAGTCTCCATGTTCAACGTGCACTTAAAGGGAGCCTCAGAGTGCAGCAGATTGAGTGTTACGATGACTTAATTAGGTCATGTGACTTTTTATGCAAGGGTGCATCATTAGAATCCAGAGGGTTAAGAACAGGGGAATGTAAATGCTTGATCAGGGTAATTTGGGTAGTTTCTGTTGCCATTATGATTTAAAAAGAGTAAACACAGTTGTTTCAGAATAAATGGATTCACCAAACCACTAACCATGAGTGAAAAAAGGTTCATATTCTATGAAAAATGGCAAAAAAAACAAAAATTCTACCAGCATATATAAACATTTGAGCACAACTGTAGACAGATAGACAGATAGATAGATAGATCTACACTAAAAAATGACTCATTAGATGAACTCATTTCAATTATATGTAGGATTTCCATCTAATAAATATAAGTAGCCCCAACTCAACAAAAGCACATCCATGCAAGATAATTTAACTTCATTTACTTGGGACGACATATTTTTATTAGATGGAAATCCAATCCAATGAATCACTTTTTTGAATCTATCTATCTATCTATCTCTTTACTGTCTTTATATATACAAACTAATTCCCAATTTGCAATCCTAATTTTTAGATCAGAAATACAGAATTTCCCAGTTATTGAGTCCCAGGTGGGTGAAAGTTCACCCCGACTCGGTGTGAATGGCATTTTGTCCAGTCAAAGGAGGCTCTCGTGTGGAGGCTTTGAGATCTGGGGGGAACATATTCAACTCTCTCAAGCAGGGAGAGTTAAGGGGAAGCAGGCTTTGTCTCAGACCCCCGTACACCCACCCCACCCCCCCGCCAGGCGTTCCTTTGTTGGACACACACAAACATGTAAAGCCCCCCGACACCGCGGCTCTGAGCAGCTGTCTTCGGTCTGAAAGATGGCGGCTGATAAACACTGAATGCTTGCAGACAGAGGAAGTCTCTTTTTCATTCTCTCTCCCTCCAGTGTATCGACAGATTCTGTTTGTCATCACAGAAAGTGACTTTTACTGTTTTGGTGGTTCTTACGGTATTTTCATGATGTCCTCTGAGCGATTAAATATTGTAGAAAAAACAAAAAAAACAAGAATCACACACAAATATGAATGAAATAGTTACAAGCACACTTGGCCAAAAAAAGCACCATCTGTTTTGTGAACTTTGGCACATATTTGAATTGCAAACATCTGAGAAGTAATTCAAACATATTTAAATAATCTGGTGACCAAATTAGCACTTTTGGGGATGATCACAAACTTGAAAGCAATATTTTGTTTTTGTGCTTTTTCTGATTTGGAAACTATGTCTTCAGTGTTTTCAGTGCTGAATGTACAATTTCACAAACTCATGACTTCCATATGTCATCGGTACGTACAGTATATTCTGATATTACTGATAGATTAAGCGCATAATATTAATTCCTTTATTGTTATTACAGTTGTATGCAAACGTTTGGGCACTCCTGGTAATTTTCATGATTTTCCTTTATAAATCATTGGTTGTCTGGATCAGAAATTTCAGTTAAATATGTCATATAGCAGACAAACATACTGATATTTGAGAAGTGAAATAAAGTTTCTAGTATTTACAGAAAGTTTGTAATAATTATTTAAACAAAATTGGGCAGGTGCATAAATTTGGGCACCCTTGTCATTTTATTGTTTTGAATACATTTAGCACTAATTATTGGAACACAAAATTGGTTTGGTAAGCTCACTGACTCTTGACCTCCTTACACATGTGAATACATTCATGAGAAAGGGTATTTAAGGTGGCCATTTGCAAATGTTTCCCCTCTTTGCATCTCTTCTAATGAGTGGCAACATGGGGGCCTCTAAACAACTCTCAAATGACCTGAAAACAAAGATTGTTGAATATCATGGTTTAGGGGAAGGATACAAAAAGCCATCTCAGAGATTTCAGCTGTCAGTTTCCACTGTGAGGAACATAGTGAGGAAATGGAAGACCACTGGCACAGTACTAGTTAAGGCCCAAAGTGGCAGGCCAAGAAAAACATCAGATAAGCTGAAGCGAAGGATGGTAAGAACAGTCATAGTCAGACCTGCTCCAAAGACCTACAACATGATTTTGATGCAAATAGTGTCTGTGCATTGTTCAACTATTTGCACAAAGAGATGCTGTAATTCAGAGGAAGCCTTTACTGTGTACATGCCACAAACAGAGTCGATTTATGCTAAAGCACATTTGGACAAGCCAGCTTCATTTTGGAATAAGGTGCTGTGGAATGATGAAACTAAAAATGAGTTATTTGGACATAAGAAGGGGCATACCGCCAGGGTATGCCCCTTCTTATGTCTGGCTGACAAAGAACACAGCATTCCAAGAAAAACACCTGCTACCTACAGTAAAATTTGGAGATGGTTCCATCATGCTGTGGGGCTGTGTGGCCAGTGCAGGTACTGGGAATCTTGTTAAAGTTGAGTGTCACATGGATTCCAGTCAATATCAGCAGATTCTTGGGAACAATGTTCAAGAATCAGTGAGAAAGTTGAAGTTGCACTGGGGCTGGATGTTTCAACAAGACAATGACCCTAAACGCTGCTCAAAATCTACTAAGGCATTCATGCAGAGGAACAAGTAGAATGTTCTGGAATGGCCATCTTAGTCCCCAGACCTGATTATTATTGAAAATCTGTGGTGTGATTTTAAGCGGGCTGTCCATGCTCGGAAACCAACAAACCTGAGATGTTTTAAAAAGAAGAATGGTCCAAAATACCTTCAACCAAAATCCAGACTATATAGGAAGTGTTTAGAGGCTGTTATTTCTGCAAAAGGAGGATCTGCTAAACATTGATGTATTTATACTGTTGGGGTGCCCAAATTTATCCACCTGCCTAATTTTGTTTAAAGAATTATTGCACATTTTCTGTAAATCCTATAAATTTCATTTCACTTCTCATATATCACTGTGTTTGTCTGCTATATGATATATTTAACTGAAATTTCTGATCCAAACAACCAATGATTTATAAAGGAAAATCATGGAAATCATCAGGGGTGCCCAAACTTTTACATACAGCTGTATCTGTTGTATTACTATGTTCTTTGATGACTGTCCTCCATCTGTTTGATTATTGTGACACAACTTATGAAACAGCATCACACTCACCGAACCTGACACACTACACCACTCAGAAGTCCACGTAGCCACAGGAGCACACCTTCCCCAAACATCACTGCCATCTCCATTACTGGTGATCTGGTCCTCTCATCATACCAGGTGGCTCTAGTTCATCTCTAAAACAAACCCAGGGAAGACACTTCTCCTTGCTTCCTTTCAAGACTCCGACAGCAAAAAACCGACTTCATTCTGTTCACCATTCCAAAAGTTCCTACTGTTTTTGGTTCTCATTCCTTTTGTTCTGCTGCCACAAATGACTCGAACTCATGACAAAACACACCAAAACTTCCTTCTATTTCATCACTTAACATTTTCAAAGAAAAACTGCAACAAGTAGTTGGTAGCATCTCTCAAAAAAATTCCTCAAAGAATATTTAATAAACCACCTTTTGTGTCTGTCTTTTTATTCCTAGATCTTAATTTCTATGTGTTTCACTCATCATTTTTATCTTGTTGTGTCACATATGTATAAAAACATCATATTGTGCGGGGCTGTACTTGATGTTTCGTTTCTTGTTCTTTTGTGTGTTTTTGCTAACATGTCTTGGCCCGGTCATCATTCAATTTCAGTTTCAATTTATTTTCATTTATATAGCGCCAAATCACAACAAGGATGCCTCAAGGCGCTTCACACAAGTAAGGTCTAACCTTACCAACCCCCAGAGCAACAGTGGTAAGCAAAAACTCCCTCTGAGGAAGAAACCTCAAGCAGACCAGACTCAAAGGGGTTGAAAAGGGGTTGAGAACCAGTTCTCACTGAAAATGAGAACTGGCTCTCAGTTGATTTTACAGTATTTTGTTAAACAGAAATCAAATAAAAAGTACTTCTTTAAGGTAGTTGTTGGTGATCCACTATTTCTTGGTGCCCGTCTCCTCTCCTTCCACAGATTATTTGGATCACGTTCCCACTTTTTACTGCTGGATGGGACAGAGAGTTTTTGAGTCACTGGTCCAAATAAGGGTTGAACCTACAACTTTCTGCACTGAAGTCGAGAGCTGGAGCCATGAGCACCTCTATTCTGTAGGTCTGTAGGCTGTTTGAGGTTGCAGTTCACACCTTGTCAGGGTGGAACTCAGACTAGGTACCAGACTGGGTCTATTTGATTCTAACAAACTGAACCAGATAATGTGTGAGCTAGCTATATGCTAACAAGCTGAGATGGCTAATAAGAGCTACATACCCTCATAATAAAATGAAATTTGTGTGAAGGTGATGTTCAGTATTTGGTCTGCCGGGTATTATTGCCTTACAAATAACAGACATATGTTTGAGGATGCGTAGAGTACGTCAACCGTGCGGTTTGTTTGGTGACATCAGTGTGGCTGCCATTATTTTCCTCCCAGGAGGAAATAAATCTATCACCTTCTAAAATCTATCTTAAGTGCTTATAGTGTTCACTGAAGTATTTAAAATGGTAAAAGAAACTGACATGTACTAGCACTGGTGATTAATTGTGATTGTTTTCGTATTACTGTTCGTCATCTGAGAGAAATGTTTTATTTTTAATATTGACACGGTATAAATAGGTTAGGGCATTTAAAAGTTAGACAGCTTCAGCCTTGACCTTTTTCATTCAGCTACATGTTTTGTTTTTTCAGTATAGTCATTATGTGTTTTCTTTTTTAATTTTTTTTTTTATTTTATCTATTCATTCATTTATTTTCTGTTATTGCATGAGTGTGCTGATTGAAATAAACTAAATAAATAATAAAATTAAAAAATTTAGGACAGAGAAGATGTAACAACTCCATCTAGTTGTGATAAAAGGACAACCTGCAATAAAGACCAATCAGTGAGCTCGATGCTAAACGTTCACCAGCATGTGGGTTTTCACATTAAATTCACATAAAAAATTTTGGCGCGACGCTCACAAACAAAGATGAGTGAATCAGCTGCCTCTTCTCCCTCCTTTCAGTGCGAATGAAAATGGGTGCGTATGGTTCACACAGCGCGCTGGTTTTGGAGGAGGGGCTGTCCGCTCGTCTCCGCTGCGTCGTCTCTTTCATCGATCGCTCATGCATATTCATGGTCGCCCTTCTCTCTGCACCTATCAGCGAGCAGCTCGCTGTGACTGGCGTCTCGCTGCACCCGTCGCACTCCTCCATCTCTGGGGAAAGACTTGCGTCTCTTTTTTTACTTTGGTGCAGTGACTTAAAAAAAAGGGGGTAAAAAAACACGGAGAGGAGAAAGAGGGTCACCGTTACTGGCAGCCGTGTCCTCCTGCCGGTGGACACCAATCGATCAGCAGCCTCGGAAATGGTTGCTGAGCGATCGTTGCGGTGCCCCCCAGGTATTGATGGGGGGGGAGGGGGTGCAGTCATGATGAAGTAGGACACAATTAGTATGGATGAGAAGGAGAAGGAAGACAGGAAAGAAACAGGAGAGAAAAGAGAAAGCAGGCGTGCCACAGAGGATGCTACATGCTACAAGCTAACTGCGCTAGCGCTTTTCTTTGGCATTGGCGCTGCATTCAGAACTCATGAGCCACAGCAGTATGTGTCCATGTTCCTGGTGGCATTGAACACGGCTGCCGTGTGCTGAATAAACGGGGTCATGTCGCTCTGCAGCAGATCACCTCTCTAGGCCCAAAAGATTTGCTCCGCGCGTCTCAGGGAGCAACACAAAGGACTCGGATCAGCAACATCAAAGTGTTGCACAGCCGAGGCCGTCTCGCCCGTCGCACGGAAATGAAAAACACCAACTGCATGTGCACAAATCTTTACTGCTCGTCCCCAAACGTCAGCTGGCAAGGACGTTTGAAGCCACCGCCACCCCTCCCCCGTTCCTCAGCGGCCAGTCCGTCCATTTACTAAATGAATGTCTCAAAAGACGAGAGACACAGGACGAAGGAGAAGATGAGGGAGGATGGGGATGAAAGTGCTGGACAGCAGATTTTCTGCGACTGTCAAATCTGTGGGTGTTGAATCATCATTTGCCGAGCGTCAACATGAACATGATAATAATGAAAAACAAAATGGAATTTATTCACTCTGCATCTCTGGAAGCCTTAAATAAGACCTTTTTCCTCACATTTATACTGAAATTATTAAAAGTGCACAAAGTCAGTACATTTACTTTAACACGGTTTAACTTATAAGTCCTCTTATTATCTAACGGAATTAAAATCATACAATTTGTTATTGCTTTGATTATTTCCAATATTTGTTTTCAGGAGTTGTACACAGAATATGATGAAAGTGTATTAAAATATGCAGAATATGTCATATGAATTACAGTATTAAATAATACTGTAATTCTACTGAATTGCTGTTTTGTTTAAAATACTGTACACTGTTTATTGCTTAAGTATTATCGTTACTGTGACAAAAAAATACTGTTTCTCAGCATACATTCCTGCTTATCAGTACTCAGTCTATATGATATAAAGTACCATCCAACTGTTTTAGGCACCCTAGAATTTTTATCATTTGTTTTTGTTCTTCCTGTTATTATGATTATGATGATGATGATGATTATTACCATTATTGTTGTTGTTATTATTATTATTAGAATAATACATCAATTTTCTGAACCTGCTTATTCCAGTTAATGGTCATGGGGGTGTGTGGGGGGTTTCCAAGTTTCCAGTCCACCTAACCTGCATGTCTTTTCATGTGGGAGGAAGTCAGAGCACTCGGAGGAAACCCACACAAACACAGGGAGAACACGTAAACTCCACACAGAAAGGCCACATGCAGGAAGAGATCCACACTTCTGTTTCTTTATGTAGTAATCTTATCAGTATTGATTATATTGCTTACATTTCTGGCAGTCAGCACTGGTTTTCATGTATTGATGAATATATTGATCCCATATGCTCTACCTGTGTGCAGGACTGCCAGAACAGTCCTCCTGTTGCAACACAAATGTATTTTATTAAATACTTCTTGACCGGCAGAGAGACTGACTCTCTCGCTCTCTGTTTGTGGATGCTTTCAGTCAAAAAGCAGTTAAAAGATTACAAAGAAATCCTGCAGATTCCTTAGTCATACATGACTTGAGGAATTTTAGATGATATATTGTGAGATTAGTTTTCATTTTATGTCTCTTTAACATTTTTATCATGTCTTAAAGATCTGATGGGCTTTGTGCAACCCCAAATCAGAAAAAGCTGGGATCTATGGAAAATGTTAATTAAGCACCCAGTGATACTTACATTTACTTTGACTTATATTTCACAGTACACAGAAAAATCCTAGCTATTTCTTTTTTCTCTGGTCAACTTCATTTCATTTCGTAATATCCATCCATTCCTACAATTATGGCCTGCAACAGATTCCAAATAAAGTTGGGATGTGAAAGCATTTACCACTTTGTTATGTTGTCATTCCTTCTCACAACACTTAAAAGATGTTTTGGCGTTCAGGATACCAAGCGGTGAAGCATTTCAGGTGTTATTTTATTCCACTGCCCTTGCAAACACATCTTAAAATGTGCAACAATAAGGGGTTGTCATTGCTGCACATTTCTTTTCAAAGTTCTCCACACATTCTCTACTGGGGACAGGTCAGAACTGGCATGGCTCCTTCTGCAGCTACACCTTTGTGCAGAATGTGGTTTTGCATTGTCTTGTTGAAAAATGATGCATGGAAATCCCTGAAAAACTTGTCATTTTGAAGGCAGAATATGTTGCTCTAAAATCTCAATGTACGAGGTCTGTCAATAAAGTATAGGTCCTTTTTATTTTTTTCAAAAACTATATGGATTTCATTCATATGTTTTTACGTCAGACATGCTTGAACCCTCGTGCACATGCGTGAGTTTTTCCACGCCTGTCGGTGACGTCATTCGCCTGTGAGCACTCCTTGTGGGAGGAGTCATCCAGCCCCTCGTCGGAATTCCTTTGTCTGAGAAGTTGCTGAGAGACTGGCGCTTTGTTTGATCAAAATTTTTCTAAACCTGTGAGGCACATCGAAGTGGACACGGTTCGAAAAATTAAGCTGGGTTTCGGTGAAAATTTTAACGGCTGATGAGAGATTTTGAGGTGATACTGTCGCTTTAAGGACTTCCCACGGTGCGAGACGTCGCACAGCGCTCTCAGGCGCCATTGTCAGCCTGTTTCAAGCTGAAAACCTCCACATTTCAGGCTCTATTGATCCAGGACGCCGTGAGAGAACAGAGAAGTTTCAGAAGAAGTCAGTTTCAGCATTTTATCCGGATATTCCACTGTTAAAGGAGATTTTTTTAATGAAAGACGTGCGGATGGGTCCGCGCGTCGGGACACAGCCGGCGCGGTGCGGCGGCACAGGAAAAACACCTCCGTGTTGATAACCATTTGTAAAATCCAGGTGGCTTTTGATGGCTTTCAGTGGAGTGAGTATATGAGAAATTGTTTAACAGCTGGACATGTTCCAACTTGTCCTTAAGGCTTCCAACGGAGGTGTTTTTCCTGTGGCGGAGCGTCGCAGTGGCTATATTGACAGACCTCGTACTTTTCTGCTTTAATGCTGCCATCACAGAAGTGTTAATTGCTTTTATCAAGGGCACTGATGTCATGACAGAGCCTGAATTCTGGACCTGCTGCTGCTAACACTCTGGATGGTTCTTTTGTGTTTTTCAAGAGCACACGACTTTCATTGGTTTCAAAAAAATATCTACTGTGTTGTGATTAGCTACAGACAATAAACAGGTGTGCGAGAAAGAACCAGAACAAGGGAGTGGCCAGACAGAGTGAAACGCCCACCACCAAGCACCAAGAGAGAAACAAGGGAGATAGATCTAATGTCTAAGATTCTAAAAACATTCTGGACTCACACGCCATTCCAACTCATTATATAAACTTTGTATAATTTATTACGTCTTGAAAAATGTCAGTTACCTATATTATAAACACTACCCAGTCTAGAGCCTGTGGATCCCCATGGACAACACGCTAGTTTAATATATTATTCTAGATAATATCATTACCATGTTTATAATAGCAGAAGAAGAAGACAACGGTGTCTGGGCAGGGATTCCTTCAGGTAAGAAACCTCTGCCCTGACAACGCTGTCTTCTTCGTTTCAGCAAATTTCCACACCTGAAAGGAGGGCTGTCAATCAAATCTCGCTTTTTAGAAATGACCAATCACAGCAGAGCCAGAACCGACCCTAGTTCCCTCTCCCATTGTGACCAAATTGACCATGCAAACCCAACGACAATATCAATGTTATTTTGCAGTTAGAAAAGCTCCAGACAGAAAGACAATTTGGGGGATTGTAAAGAAGTTTCAAACTGATGTGTTCACAACATTAATGGCCCCTTCACACATAACACAACTGAGACCGAATGGCGCATGAAGGAGGATTCGAATGGCAGTCGTGAAAAATCTGAGCTGCCTGGAATACCTCATAAAGCAGTCAGCACCACCATTTGGCCACATCATATGCACTCCACATTCGTGCCGCACTCATACTGGAAACCCAATCGAACAGCTTCAAAATGAGGTCGTACTGCCATCTGGCCGTGGTCGCAACATTCATACAGTATGTCGTACGCAGACCGGACCATTCGGACCACGGTCAAGGGGCTGCACAAAATGATCGGCCACATCGCACCCTGGCCGAACGTGATGATTGAGATAGCTTTCACATAAGGCGGCCGAATGAGGGCAAACTGATCCCACTCGCGGCCAGAATCGAGGCGCCACCCACCAACTTCCAACAGCAGTCTCTGGGCACTATATGTCAAGCAGCAAGCACAAATGTAGAGGACAGGACACCCGCTGTTGAGCTGCAGTCCAGGTGACGAAAGCTCAAAGGGCAGCCAGGTGTCATGTCCACCCCCAAGCAACACAAATGGTGTGCGAGTGTGTCGTCTCCCCCAGCAACACGAATGGCTTCCGAGTTTGTCTTGCCCCCCGACACACACACACACCACAATCCAACATTACTGAGGTGCAGCTGAGGTGGCAAAGTAAAGGCCCGAACGGTGGCCGGACTGCAGTGTGATAGCTGTCCAGCGCAGTGTGCACATCTGAATGGCTGTCATGTCCATGATGGAACAACTGACAGTTGCGGAACACCCATCATGGCATATCCAGCATGTCCCACTGGAGTTGGACTTACCGACCTGCAGGGTGCCCACACCACCACAATAGAGATAAAAATAAAAACCCAGCTGCTCCAGCTGTGTCTCACAGCACCAGTGCACCAACTGTCCGGACAGCCATGTCAGGTGACATGCGATCACTGATGATCATGGCTCAAGCATGCCCACCAAGTCAATCAGATGATGCCAGTGTACGCGGGTGGGCCAAAGCCGTCAGATGATTTACATGTGCATTCACCAAGGCGATCATCATGTCGCAGCTGACCACTGTGTCATCGCTTCTCAAAGCTGGAGACCACATATCGTGCCATGAAGAACATCACTTCAGCAAATTTCCACCACGATGCACATGTGTCGGCAGGCTCTCATGACATGGTGAAATATAAAAACAGCTCACCAGTCCGCTACGTCTCACGTGACACGTGATTGCAACATAAACACAGCCCATCCATCATGTGACAACCTGACAGACCAGTGTGGGCAGCTCATTTGCCCCACATCCTAGAGCCATGCGTCCATTCATGTGAGCATTTTGCTACTCTGAACAGGGGAGTGTGTCGCCAGTGAGGCAGTCATCATGTGACACCTGACTGCTGTGTCTTTGCTACTCACAGCTGGAGAACACATATTGTGCCATGAAGAACATCACCTTTCAACATGCCACTGCGATGCACGTGTCAGCAGGCTCTCATGACATGGTAAAAAATAAAAACACATATCACCTTTGGAACACGTTCAGCTGTGCCTCAGTGTGCACTGCAGACACCATCAGACAGGCTGTTCCATGTGAAAATATCCGTCTGAGCATGTGAACGGCCAGCTGGCGAGGCGAATGACATGTTCATCACATGAGTTATAGTCTACATGACGCGTGTCCTTCAGCGCGCCGTGCACCAATTGGGCAGAGACAGCTGGAGGCACTGACCCTGATGTGAGCGCATCAATTCATTCATGTCAGTTCATTCCTTGTTTACTTCCATAGCCATAGTTTATGAACATAAACGATCTGAAGGATGATCATTCTTGTATTGTTTGCTCTTTATAACAGAAATTAAATATTTCAACAGACAAAACAAAATCTGTTTGTTTCCTCAATGCCAACACAGACTGTAAAGTCATCAAGCATCTATTACACATCATTACCAGTAACACGATTGTCTTACATACAGCACATTAATTGCTCACTCATTATTTGATCCTTACACACTTTCTTTGATTTAAGCACATTTGTACAACATTTAATTGCTTCCGTTGCTGTGTGAGTGTGATGTGGTGTCACACCTCTCACATGGTTGCACTGAGTTCGTATGCGTGCACATGCGTGTGTATGAAACCGTCGCCGTGGGATTGTATGGCATCCGTACACAGCTGTCGAACTGTATGCCCCTGCCAACAGTGGCTCGAATTCGGTCTTTTTCGTCCGGTTTCGGCCTCATTTGCCCAACTTCGTGTTATGTGTGAAGGGGCCATAACAATCTGGCTAAACCAGAGGAGTGTGTGTGTATATATATATATATATATATATATATATATATATATATATATATATATATACACACACACGAGGTCTGTCCATAAAGTATAGGTCCTTTTTATTTTTTTCAAAAACTATATGGATTTCATTCATATGTTTTTATGTCAGACATGCTTGAACCCTCGTGCGCATGCGTGAGTTTTTCCACGCCTGTCAGTGACGTCATTCGCCTGTGAGCACTCCTTGTGGGAGGAGTCGTCCAGCCCCTCGTCGGAATTCCTTTGTCTGAGAAGTTGCTGAGAGACTGGCGCTTTGTTTGATCAAAATTTTTTCTAAACCTGTGAGACACATCGAAGTGGACACGGTTCGAAAAATTAAGCTGGTTTTCAGTGAAAATTTTAACGGCTGATGAGAGATTTTGAGGTGATACTGTCGCTTTAAGGACTTCCCACGGTGCGAGACGTCGCGCTGCGCTCTCAGGCGGCGTCATCAGCCTGTTTCAAGCTTAAAACCTCCACATTTCAGGCTCTATTGATCCAGGACGTCGTGAGAGAACAGAGAAGTTTCAGAAGAAGTCGGTTTCAGCATTTTATCCGGATATTCCACTGTTAAAGGAGATTTTTTAATGAAAGACGTGCAGACGGGTCCGCGCGTCGGGACGCAGCCGACGCGGTGCGGCGGCACAGGAAAAACACCTCCGTGTTGATAACCATTTGTAAAATCCAGGCAGCTTTTGATGGCTTTCAGTGGAGTGAGTATCTGAGAAATTGTTTAACAGCTGGACATGTTCCAACTTGTCCTTAAGGCTTCCAACAGAGGTGTTTTTCCTGTGGCGGAGCGTCGCGGCGGCTGCGAGCCGACGCGCGGCCCGTCCGCACGTCTTTCATTAAAAAAATCTCCTTTAACAGTGGAATATCCAGATAAAATGCTGAAACCGACTTCTTCTGAAACTTCTCTGTTCTCTCACGACGTCCTGGATCAATAGAGCCTGAAATGTGGAGGTTTTCAGCTTGAAACAGGCTGATGACGCCGCCTGAGAGCGCAGCGCGACATCTCGCACCGTGGGAAGTCCTTAAAGCGACAGTATCACCTCAAAATTTCTCATCAGCCGTTAAAATTTTCACTGAAAACCAGCTTAATTTTTCGAACCGTGTCCACTTCGATGTGTCTCACAGGTTTAGAAAAAATTTTGATCAAACAATGCGCCAGTCTCTCAGCAACTTCCCAGACAAAGGAATTCCGACGAGGGGCTGGACGACTCCTCCCACAAGGAGTGCTCACAGGCGAATGACGTCACCGACAGGCGTGGAAAAACTCACGCATAGTTTTTGAAAAAAATAAAAAGGACCTATACTTTATGGACAGACCTCGTGTGTATATATATATATATATATATATATATATATATATATATATATATATATATATATATATATATATATATATATATATATATACACACACACACACACACACACACACATACAGTGGTCCCTCGCTATAACGCAGTTCACCTTTCGCGGCCTCGCAGTTTTGCAGATTTTTTAGTCCAATTTTACATTCTTTTTTTTTTTTTTTTTTTACAGCGCACTGTGTTCTGCGTCCTAATCAAGCAGGCCGGTCGCGGCACCGCAAAGGGAGAGTACGCGCATTGTGTTCTGCGTGTCTGTTTATAAGAATCTTCACGCCCAGAAGAAAAAAAGAGCGCCAACAACTACCCATAACTCTGTTCTTCAGTCGGAAAAAGACACCTGCAGCGAGGTGTGACTCAGTGGAAAAAGACGTGACAGCGGAGCGGCGCCACGACGAAGAGGCGCGATCAGAGGAACTGTGAAATACTGGTCAGTCACTATTAATAATTTCTTATGTGTCCAACCTCGTAGGCTGATTGTTAAAATTAAATTCATTAGTTCTAAAAGCCATCATAATTATTTATAGGAAAACGTTCTATTTTTATTTCTCAAACAAATGTTTGGGCCTGAAAACAGGTTATTGAAAAATTAAAAAAACAGGTGAATAAAAAGTCTGCCGGTCACAGAGCTTTCTCCTACCGTGCCCCAGCTCTGTGGAATGATCTCCCGGTACACATTCGGCAGTCTGATACTGTGGAGACTTTTAAGTCACATTTAAAGACTCATTTGTTTTCCTTGTTTTATCATTAGTTTTATGATGTGTTTTTATTCTTGTATTCTTTTATGGTCGCCTTTTTATTGTGTTTAAAATTTTTAATTCAGTTTTTTCTGTTGTTGTTTTATGTTGTGTGAAGTGCCTTGAGATGATTTCATCGTGAATTGGCGCTATATAAATTAATACATCGACTAAGGTTTGAACTTTGAGAGTGTTTACATACGAGAGAAAAGTGAGAAAATGTTAATGCCTGTTTGAGAAAAGTGTATAAAGTGTGTAGTGAGGGGTTTTACAGCCTTGAAACATCTATAATAATTGTAAAAAATAACGCTGTCTACTTTGCAGATTTCGCCTATTGCGGGTTATTTTTAGAACATAACTCCCGCGATAAATGAGGGACCACTGTATATATACATATACACATATATACACACAAATATACACACACATACATACATACATATCACCTCATTAGCAGCCTTAAATTGCCTGTCCCAACTTTTTTTGAAATGTGTTGCAGGCTTGAGGTGCATGAATGCACGAATGTGTGTCTTTTAACAAATGCAATTAAACTGGCCACACAAAACATGAAAAATCTTGGGTTCATACTGTCTGAAACAGAAGTCAATGTAAATGTAAGACTCACTGTGGGGTTGTTCTTTTTTCTTTCTTTTTGGTTGCATATAATGTAATTCAACTTACAATATCTTGCCCAAGGGCGCTTTACTGCACAAAAAGACAAAATCATGATTTGATCTTCTGGACCTGCTTTGGTTAAACAACCTTCTGTCACCACTGAGCTAATTTCGCTCATAGGTCCATTAATATCTCAGCAGAGGTGAGTGCTGTCTGGGTGCTGTTCAAGTATTTTTTAAGAGGTTCATCTTGCTGTTTCTCACTTTGTGTGTATTCTGTGTCAAATCATTTTGTTCTGAAACACTAAAATGATTTGAAATCAACACAACTGTTGATGCCAACACTGCCGAAGTCTTCCTGTTGTTCTGTTTTCATTAGTCTGTTGCTAAGAATATTATGATGATTAAATTACATACATTTGATTGTTGAACAAAGGTAACTCCTCCAAATAGTTCTTACCTTCAAAAACTTTAAAGATTTTTTTTTTCATCTAAAGATTGGAAAAAAAAAAAAAATTCCAAATAAATACTGAAGTCACTTTGCATGTTTGATTCCATGCAATGGGCCTCATGTATCAATGTTGCGCACTTGTGGCGTAAATTTACGGTGTAAATTTGAAGTACACCAAAGTTGCCGTGACATGTATCAAGCAGTGCGCACCTGCCCCTTTCCGACGTACGTCCGACGTGACCTTGATAAATGCGGCGGGTGAAAACAATCGTAATTATAATAAACACGCCCATAAATATTCAGACTCCGCTTCAGACACAATGCACTATAAAAAAAAGGCATGCAAAATTGGACTAAAGAAATCCGCGAAACGACGGGGCCGCGAAAGGTGAACCGCGTTATAGCGAGGGACCACTGTATTCTCTTTTCACATGTCAATAATTCTTGACGTGGATATTTGCTCGCTCAATTAATAAGACACGCCTAATTTTTCGAATTTCTTTATTCTTAAAATGTATTTTTTTTATTTATTTTATTGTGACAAAGAAATGGAGACGACAAAACCTGATTGCAGCACGGGCGAAGGGAATGACAACACTACAGTTGTAATTATCAATTCCATTGTCTAAAACGATCACACCACATAAAGTTAAGCTCAGCGGTGCTCTGACTCCAGGCTTGAAGTCTGGAGAAAAAGGCGCGCAGCGCTTTCTTTGTGGTCAGCGCTGTGGCCACGGATCGTGCTCGAGACCAACAATCCCGCAAAAGCAGGATTTGTATTGATTATTATGTAGTATAATCAGGAACGTGTAATTTATGTAACATATGCATTGATTTGTATAATGGCACTGTTTATCATGTTGATCATTACATTTTTATGTGGATTCCAGTGCTGGTTCATTTTGGTGTATAATTTACGCCACCTCTCGACCTAGTGTATATTTTCAGCGCAGCGTACGCCAACGACCACATTGATAAATGCCAAGTAGCGCAGCTGTTTTGGCGTACACCCCATATACGCTCAAATATCGCCGTACGCAACGTTGATACATGAGGCCCAATATGTGCAAAATTAACCAACACACACAAAGTTCTGCCTGACCTTCCAAGAGAAACCAGTCATAAACATATGAGGTCTATTAGAAAAGTATCCGACCTTATTATTTTTTTCAAAAACCATATGGATTTGAATCACGTGTGATTACATCAGACATGCTTGAACCCTCGTGGGCATGCAAGAGTTTTTTTCACGCCTGTCGGTTACGTCATTCGCCTGTGGGCAGTCTTTGAGTGAGGAGTGGCCCACCCTCTCATCGATTTTTTCATTGTTTAGGAATGGCTCAGAGACTGCTGCTTTGTTTGATAAAAATTTTTTCAAAACTGTAAGGCACAACTGAGTGGACACCATTCGATAAATTCAGCTGGTTTTCAGTAAAAATTTTAACGGCTGATGAGAGATTTTGGTCTGGTAGTGTCGCCAAGGACGGCCCACGGCGCCTGACGGCGATCTGCGCTTCGAGGCGGCAGCGTCTCGCCGTTTCAAATTGAAAACTTCCACATTTCAGGCTCTGTTGACCCAGTAAGTCGTCAGAGAACAGAGAACTTTCAGAAGAAGTCGGCATGAGGACTTTATTCGGACATTCCATTGTTAACGGACATTTTGTAATGAAAGAACGTGCGGGCAGAGTCGCATGTTGGGCCGGACCCGACCGCGGGGGGTCGCGACAGGAAAAACACCTCTGTTGGAAAACTTAATGGGCAAGTTGGAACATGCCCAAGCTGTTAAACAATTTCTCAGTTACTCACTTGTTGAAAGCCATCAAAAGCCGCCTGAATTTTACAAATGGTTTTCAACACGGAGGTGTTTTTCCTGCCGCGGCGCACACAGATTTGCCGAGTCGTCACGGAAATGACTCGGCGAATTTGCGCGCACGTCTTTCATTAAAAAATGTCCTTAAACAGTGGAATGTCCGCATAAAGTCCTCATGCCGGCCTCTTCTGAATCTTCTCTGTTCTCTCACGACGTCCTGGGTGAATTAAGCCTTAAATTAGGATGTTTTCAGCTCGAAACAGGCCGACGACGGCGCCTGGAAGCGCTGCAGGACGTCCCGCTCCGTGGGAAGTCCTTACAGCGACAGAAACACCCCATAATCTCTCATCAGCTGTTAAACTTTTCACCAAAAACCAGCTGAATTTCTCGAATAGTGTCCACTCGGATATTCCTCACAGGTCCAGAAAAATTTTTGATAAAGCAACGCGCGCCGTCTCGAGCAGCGTGTGAAACAAAGGAATTCAGCCGAGAGGGCGGGACCACATCTCACTCAAGGCCTGCCCACAGGGAAATGATGTCACCGACACGGTACAAAAACTCACGCATGCGCACGAGGGTTCAAGCATGATTGGTGTAATCGCATGTCAATCAAATCCATATAGGTTTTTTTTTATAAAACTGCCGGTTAGTTTTATAAGATACCTCGTACTTATGATGCCACGATGGGGTTTTCCATGTGGACTTCAACTGATTGTATCCAACGTACTGTTTTAGTGGACGAGATTACTGATGGTGTTTGAAGACAAAGTGAAAATCTCTCAAGACAAAGACAGTCTGTTCATTGGAAGGCGACAGACACTTTGAAAAACTTCCAAAAAAAAAAAATAAGACACCCGATTGATCACAGAGGAAAAGACAAAGACATGCATGTTGTCCTTGCACATTAAAGTACATTTCACAAACGCATCTACTGTCATGTTACTAAACACTTTACTTAATGACAGAATGTGGTTCAGGTTTGTGGCTCTTACATTTAGCTGTGAACGTTTCAGAATAAATGAGAAATGTAAAGTTTTTTTGTTTTGTTTTGTTTTTTTTGTTTTTTTTACATTTTAACATCACAAAAAGAACTGAAGACAGGACAACAAGGGCTTGTAGTTATTGTATGTATCAAGTGTTGTGGAAAAATTATGAAAGTTACCCCCCCCCCCAAAAAACCCCCCAAAAAAACAATAAGACGTTGAGCTGTGACCTTATTTTATTGAATCTGGTTTGCTACTGTTGTTGCTAACAGGAGCTCTAACCCTGGTAAAGTGTCACGATTAATCAAACATAGCACAGATTAATTTACTGCAGGGTCTTACTGTTATTACACATTTTGGTTGATGTATTTTGCTGGAGGTGTTGAACATAAAATCTGAAATTTGTCATTTTATTGTGGAGTCTGGCAGTGACCGTTGTGCTACTTGTGCTAACGCTGACTGCTAACGTGGTCAGGACCACCTAAATGTGTGCGTCCTGTCTGTGTGAGCCGCGAACAGTCATGTCACAAAGCTGTTTTTAACCTGATTCCAGTCACAGATTTTTCAGCCGCCGTGTCAAAGTGCAGTTCAAATCAACTTTCTCTTGTGCTATGTGCGTGCTGAGCCGCGGCAGGTGAGATCTGAGCGGGTTTGTGTGGAGGGGTAGATCAGAGGGGGTGCAAACAGCAGCTCCTCATTGATCTTTTCATCTTTAAGACCTTCAGCTTTTTTATGAGGTGAAGCTGTGATTTATGAGCCGCAGGGTCCCCTGTCAGTCTGCATGGGTCATCTGACAGCTTGCCCTCTGTCTCGGTCACTCCTAACGCCACTTATCATTGACATCATGCACACATTCAAATTAACTGTGGACAAAAACCAGCTGAAAACTCCACGTCTCTTTTCACTGCAGTGTTGTATAGTAACGAAGTAAAAATACTTCACTACTGTACCTAAGTACGTTTTGGTAGACTTTGTACTTTACTTGAGTTTTTTTTAAATTCAGCTTACTTTCACTCTTACTTCACTACATTTCTGACCTTAACTGCATACTTCTACTCCGATACATTTTCTATGCGCCATGCCGCTACTCGTTAAAAAAAAAACCGCACACACACACACACACGAAAAAAGTCGTGTTTTCACCCAGAGACACCACTGATTACTAGTGACTGCAACAAAGTCAGGCCGATTTGTCATGAGGCATGTACCTGTTGGCTTTTTTGCAGTTGCACACTTGGGGGGTGTTTGTCAGGAAAATGATCATTTCTCTACATTGATTACAGACCTGCAGCGGGTCTGTAATCAACTTTTCTGCAGCGCGGCTTTGCTTTGAATCTTGAACCAATTGAAGCAGTGATTCGCAGGTCGTAGCAGTGCTTCGATCTATGATTTGTGGATTTTATTTTGCTTTATCCTAATTTTTTCCCGCTAAAACCCTGAAGAGCATATGTCTGTCAGTAATATTTAATATTTTTATGTTAAACCGACCTGTTATGATCTTCTGAAACAGTTGATAGATGTATTTTATAACTTAAAAATGGGACCGATGCTAACGCGTTAGCATGTCTCTGGCGTTTTCAATGTTAAAGTTAGCATTAAGCTGTTCGCATCTCAGCACGTTTGTGTTGATTTGTTTTCTGTATAATTAATGGCTCAGCATTCGTTGTCGTAAAAGAGTCAAATTGTAATTTTTTAAATTTATTTTTATTCATGTATTAATAATAGCAACAACAATAATCTACATAATAGACAATAATAGTCACTAATAATAGACTAACAATGTTACAATACAATTTTAGAGAAAGAGACAAAAAGAACATAATGAAACAAAACAACAGAAAAGATAAAACCATGTAACAATGAAAATAAATAAATACATATAGAAATAAATAACTGTTTCCTGTGAACATCTAGTGAGTAGCCTACTCTCGTTTAGGTTTTGAAACCTTGTTTCTGAAGTGTTTTTGTGTGATGTGCACAATTTTCAGTATTTTGACTAATACTACCAGTCATTTACAAGCCTAGATAAACTTTTATAAAAAAAAAAAAAAAAAAAATCAGTCCGTTTTTGATTATTAACATTTACTTGTACTTTTACTTTCAATACTTGAGTACATTTAGTTGTACATTACTTGTCATACTTAAGTACAATAAATACTAGATACTTTAAGACTTTTACTTGAGTAGCATTTCAATCGGTGACTTGAACTTCTACCAAAGTCATTTTTTTAATGGGTATCTGTACTTTTACTTAAGTGTGATTTTCCGGTACTTTATACAACACTGCTTCACTGGCTTCTTTCAATTAAACATATCTCTTCTTATTTGAGTGATATTACATTCCATTGAGTGTCTTACAAATGACTTACATTACGCCTGTGCATTTAGCGTGATGTGTTTATCCAAAGTCACTTACAATCTCACCCGTCCACCTCCTGACTGACGCTTACAGCCTGTGTCTGAGCACCAAGTGGAGGAGGCCAGACTAACCCTCCGCCAAAATATTCCAAAGTATAGTCTGATTTACCCCAAAATATATCCTGGGAAGTGGTTTATAACCTGGGGTGTAGTTTGGGCTAAAACAGACCATATCCAGACCATTCCAGATTATCCAGATTGTGTTTTTTTATTGTGTGGCCATGGACTTATTTAGAGGTGTTTGTTTGTTTTTTGTTATATAATAAAAAAAACACACCCCACTGCAAGACAGAAGCTCATCAGTAAGAACTCACAATCCTTTGATGTAGACCATTTTTGGTACATTTGCAAGTTGCATATCTGTAAGCTTTTAACATAATACAATAAGGAATTATGATTCTTTTTCAGCTTCAAAGTCAAATTCTAATTATGTGTTCTGTTATTTTGTGCATCTGAGTGTGTATGTTGGAGATGGGGGCGGGGCGGGGGTGGTTTAATCTGGTTTTAGAGATATGAAATAGCCTATCTCAAATAACACCCACGGGTATAAAGTGGACTAGCCCAGAATATATCTGAGGTATTAAACAGGCTAGGCCCTTTTAACCCTCATATTATCTGGGCAGTGGCTGTTACACTGGAAACAATTCTGGGTGCCGTAGCCAGGAGCTGATCTCCCAAATCTTAACAGACATCCAAATGTACTGACTGAAGTATGGCTGCTAAAGATATCGAGGGAAAACATGTCAGCTGTTACTTCTCGGTTCTATATGTAATAAAGGTGTAATTTTTCTTCGAGTTGCACAGATTTCTGCCTGAAAACTCAGCAGCGTCACTGTTAGCGAGCTGCTGCGTGGTGCATACTGTAACTCTCACACACATTACACTTTCAGAATAAAAAAACAAACACATTTCAACAACATAAAATCAGCAGCAGCAGGAAACCCACAGGTTCTGAACATACAGCCTGCATGAGGTAAAAGGTCATTAGAGTCATCTGTGGAGCATCATGACAAATTAACACAATTTGTGCAAAAAGCATGGAAATGAATGGACAACACAAGAGTGTAAACCACAGGAGCATGCACTCGCTTGGGTAATGAGCATGTTATGAGGGTGTTATCAAAGCTTACATGTGAGCGTAAATCTGACTGGAATTCAAAACGCTAAACTGAAACGTCCTGAAATCCGGATTGTGCTGTGCTTGCTTTGGCCAAATCAAGAAGACAAAGTGGTTTTAGTCAGAGCTGAGAAGAAGGTCACAGTAAAGGTTATAAGACAGGTAGAAGATCAAAACCAAAATCTCTCTTACCATGAGTGTCAGTGTCTTGTTGAGGGAATACAATGCCTTCAGTTTCAAATAGGGGCTGCAGGAAGGCCACTACAGAGAGAGGAAGCACAGGGTGGGCAGTGTGTGGCGGAATCACACAGAGAAATAAGTATCATCAGCTCGTAGCACCACTTCAATTTTGACAGCTTCAGAACTGATGCAGTCAACTGATTCAAAATAAAAAGGCGTTTCTGGTAAACTCAGTCAAGACATGGTCAAAGGTTTCTTCTTCACCGAGGCTCTGAAATTTACAGTTATCAGAATATTAAGCAAACGTTTGTCAGGAATTCAATTCTATTTCTATTTAATTCACGTAAAGAACCGTTTAGGGAATTAGCTCAAGCAGCATTCACAGTGAACAATTTTAATCAAATTCATGAAAGCAGAGTGACATTTTTCTACACACAGCCAAGTTGTGATTCCAGATGTTGGCCCATCAGGCTAATGCTCCGGGCTGAGGGAGCGCTGAGCTGGAGACACGGCGACGGCAGCGCACTCACCATGAGTAAAAGCTCGTAATCATCATCACGGCCTTTTCATTTGTCTAAATGGATGAGCTGCGTGCCTATTATTATAGAGAGTGGGTGGGGCTACACTCGGCGAAGAGGAGTGGCGAGTGCTGCAAGAGCCGCATCATCGATTAAACGACGCCGGCCAACCTCTGGCTCACCGCTCCTCGGTCGCTATCCTCTCACTTTAATGACGTCATCGACAGGACGGCTGTCTGATGGTGTCACTGCCAAACGGGCCTCTATTCATTTTTCTTCTTCTTTATGTTTGTGGGTCATTGTTGTGGCACCGTTCAACCACGTTACAGCTACCAACAGAAAATATACTGACGCTCATCGTGTTATATCGACATTCTATACATATAAATACTCTGTACTGATTTCGGTTAACTGGCTGAAGACATCAGTCTGTATCTGATGGACAGTTTCTTCAAATAACCTTCAACTGCAAAACTCTTCAGCCTTTCCAACTTTACTGTTTTATCAGCAGAGCGTGGCAGGCTGTAAGAGAGGTAACAAATAAAAAAAAAAAGGCATTTCAGGCTGCATGAAACCATTAATGTGGTTCTAATGTACTTGATCAGTGAATTTCACAGATGGATTTTGGGATGCAACTGTCTTTTAACAGCACTAAAGAGTTTCTCTGCATTTGACGCCACATAAAACCTGAAGTACTTTTAATCATACATTTGTAAATCAAAAATTAAGCTGTGTTTTGATTTCTTATTACATTTACATTACAGTTGGAATTATGTTTAAGAGGCTTTTTTGACTCATAAAAACACACTTTTTTGGGGATGAAAATAACATTAACTTCAACAAATGCAAAAGCAGCACGGCATGTTGACTGCTTCAGAATACAGCGAAACATTATCACACTGTCCCTAAAATAAGAGGAAATCCAATTTTTTTAAATAAATCACAATAAAATAATTTTCATACTTCCATTTTATCACTTTTAATATGGTTGGAAGAATTTTTTTGCCCCTTCCAGCGTCCGACACATATTTTGATGAAACTGTAATAATGTGTTCTTTTAAAAATGGCCTGAGACAGACAGGAGGAGGATTCTTTGTTACAGTGAATCAAATATAAGTCTGCAGCACATTTTTCCTAAAGCCGCACGCAGTAAAACAAACCCTGCAAAGTGCAGATCAGTGTGTGTGTGTGATGATGCGCATGGCCACTGATGGTTGTAATGCTGGGTGATGGGAATGCTCGCGCATGACAGCATGTAAACAAAAAACAAATATGGTGATTGCCATGGTGACAGATCCATATTTCATCCAGCCAGAGAATAATGGGGAAATGTGACTGGACAACTCAGAGAGGCAAAAAAAAAAAAAAAAATTCTCCTTCCTCATTGCTGTTTGTTGTGATCAGGAGCCGAAAGCCAAAAAACACGCGAGCACAGTGCGCGCGCTGGATGGATGCGGCGGCCTGCGCTCAAAGTGCGCGTTATCCGCGCACCGAGTCACATTATCACAAGGTCATCCAACATCGATTGATATATATATATATATGTGTGTGTGTGTGTGTGTGTGTGTGTGTGCGTCGTCTTCTCTCCACATCCCGTCCAGCGGCTCATTGTTCGGCGGCCCGGGCGTTGTGTCGTTGTTGTGTCGTTGTGCCTCCGTGTTGTTTGTGTTGTTATGGCTCCTAACAAAGCGCGCTGTCTGCGTGTGCAGCTACAAAATAAAACGCAACCCTCGGAGCGGCTGTCGGAACCGAACGCCGTACATCTCTTACCTCCCGTGTTCGTGCGCTTGGTGCTGCTGGCCTCCGTCGGAGTCTCCAGAGGTCTCTTACGCGAGTCCGGAGGGTCGGACTCCATGTGCGGCTGCTGACTGTGATGGTGAGGATTTGAGAAAATCCCGTTTTGCTGCACTGCTCCGCCGGCCAACATCTTCGGTCCTGGTGCTGGATGCGTGTGCTGCGTTTGCGCGTAAATCCGTCGGTTCCGTCGTGTGACGCAGAGCAGCCGTGCGGTGCGTCCTCGGAGGAGGCGAAAGCTGCTTGGTTACCGGAGGCTCGGCGGGTTCGGTGAAGCTGCGCGTCGGTCTGCGGCGCGCGCCGTGCGTGCTGACAGATGCTGCGCGCGGACGGATCAGGGAGGAAAACAAACGGCACCAAACGGGGCTCTGAGAGGCGGAGAAGAAGCGACCGTGTTCCAGCCTCCGACGTGCGCGTTACAATAACTGTGTCATTACGCTGAGATAAAAATGGGCACACATGTCACGCAGCGCAGGATGGTGGCGCTCCTCTGCAACCAAACAAGAAGCGAATGAAAAATGAGGCCAAACAAAGAGAATCAGGCAAAAAAGAGAGAATCCGCTCAGACGGTGAGTTCCGTTCCGATCACGGAGGAGGAGGAGGAGGAGGAGGAGGGTTGTGTCCTGCTCGCTGTGTCCGTGAAGATGCTGCAGTCTTTGGTTCACATTCACAGCATCACTAACGAGCTGCTGGGGGGAGCTGCTGACGTCACAGTCCCTCGCGATGCCTTCAAGAACTTCCTTTGCGCTCAGAATTTCCAACTTTTCGATGGGAGAACCGGGAAAACTCAAAGGGAAAACTTCCCAGCAGGTAAAATGAGGCTGATCCAACGTTGATCCACAGAATCAAATGACACAATATCTTAGGTTTGAAAACCGGGCTGACGTAGATATTCAATATAATATTCAACTTATAATAAATGTTCAAATCAACAAGTAACAACTGCTGCTTTTGCAAAAGTATTCACAGCGCTTTCCTTTTTCCTTGAACTTGAACGTATTTATTTTGGCACACAAACTCGACAACAACAAAAACTGATACATAAGACAATTCCACAGTGACGTGTGACCAAAAAGAGGGTGAGCAGAAGCAAAGCTTATAAACGCCCATCCCTTATATACATACATACATATATACACATTACCAACCCCCAGAGCAAGCACACAGGCGACAGTGGTAAGGAAAAACTCCCTCAGATGTATTGAGGAAGAAACCTCAAGCAGACCAGACTCTAAGGGGTGACCCTCTGCTTGGGCCATGCTACAAACACATTTAACAACACAAACTCAAATCCCATTATCATAAACATATGAAGTGAACACAGTGTCTTCATCTACATACATAATTACATACATATACAGTCTACATGTATACACACAGCAACATACACCTACACATACATACATACATAATTACACACACACACACACACACACACACACACACACACACACATACATACATACATACATGCACATACACAAATGAATGTTACTGAACCAGTTCACAGTTACAACTGACAACACAAAACTCATCGTACTTCATTAGATACATATCTTGAAAACATCATTTCCTCATTTAGTTATGTTACAGCTTTATTCCAAAATGGAGTATATTTATTTTTTCCCTCAAAATTCTACTCACAACACCCCATAATGACAGCATGAAAAAGCTTTTTTTTATTTACACAAATATATTAACCTTCTGGAGCCATTCCATGCAGACATGCATCAAAGTCACATGACCGAATTAAGGGGTGTTAATATTTGGAATAATTGCCCTGATAATATTAAAATTCTTGGTACATTCATTGGTTTTAAAAGGCTTTACAAAAAGAACATATTTACCCGTTATAGTTTGAAGGATTAGGTTTACCATTTTTGTCATTGTTCACTATTACTTTGGTTGTGTTTGGTTGTGTCTTGAAACTTCAGTGATTGAATAAGTTAAATTGTTCATGCACTTTATTTTTCTCTTTTTTTGTATAGTGGTCATGAGTATATATATATATATATATATATATATATATATATATATATATACATTCTTTATTTGTCATGGTATAAGGAGAGGGTGCTTATAAGCTTTGCTTCTGCCTTCACCCTTTCGGCCACACGGGTTCTCTGTACATTGTTCCTTGTATGATTTGTTATTGTGTTTATTGTTGCTCATCTGTGTGTCGGATAAATAAATAAATTTCCATGAAGAACTAGAAATAGGATACAACAATATAGTAAAACATTCCAGAGCACTGCCCTGATTGCCTCAGACAGGGTGTTACCTACCTGCTACTGAAGACTGAAGAAACACAAACCCCCTACTTCCCAACCACGGTCAAGATCCTCACCTCCATCACCACTGAGATGCCCTTTACCTTTCTCATACTACCAGCAGAACAGGAGGGATGTAGAAAAAGCAATTATGGATCATAACTCCACGAATACTGCAGATTTAGAACAGTTCATGATGAATGTGGAACTACTGATAATGTGGATTTCAAAGTGGTTATTCTGTGGACTAACATGTGCCCATGTTAGTCTGTGTCTATGCAGGCACTGGGCAGGCAACAGGAGATTTCAAAATTCCAAATCTCTGAACATCTGCTCTGGCTAATAAAACAAAAGAATGCTTTGCTGCTCAGTTGTGGGGCCACTTCATTTTTTCCGTATGCTTGTGCAGATGGTCTGACTGGACTGTCAGATACTCAGACACCTCATTCTGTGATCCATTTCACACACCAAGTAGTGATTGTACGGACAGGAACCAGCCACTCTTTCATTTCTTTGCCTCTGGGCAGAGTGTGTGTACATGTGCAGTATCTACTTGACTGGAATCTATAGGACAACAAACACACACATGAAGTTTGTGGTGTCTGTTTCTGTTTCAGACAGCTCACAGTACTGGAGGTTCCATCTTCAGACTGAGCAGCAGGGTACACAGCTGGCCAGGGTCACGTGAAGGAGAATGGAGTTGTATCAGGCAGATCAGGGTCACATGAGGCAGATCGGAGTCAAGGAAAGGAGAATGGGGTCATATGAAGCTGATCAGGGTCACATCCGGCACACTGGGGTCACGTCAGGTACACTGGGGTCATGTCAGACAGACTGGGGTCACGTGAGGTGGACCAGAGTCACAGTCATTTCTTTATTTAATTAGGTTTACAATCACTTGAAAGTGAGACCTGTCTGAGACGGCAGCATCACAGAGAAAACACTAACATACAATACTGTGAATAAAATCACAATTAAAAGGAATAAAAGAGCAAAATAAAAGAATAAAAATAGAAGTCAAAAACATTCACAGAGCATTCAAAGCATTTTTAAATTCCCCTACTTTAATTTCTCCTTAAATTTAAAAATATCCAGGACCCTCATTTAACAAACTGTGTGCAGAAAAGCTTCTAAAAGCTGTCATATGAACAGAATTTAGCATGTGTGCAAAAATAAAACAAACAAAAAAATCAATCTGCATTGATCAAACAGGCAAAAGCACATCACTGCGGATCAGCTGCTGATAAACCGCACGTTCTAAAACTCGGCTGTGGACAATCATGGTCATTTGCATTCAGAAATGCTCCTAATTAACCATATATGGTAACAAAACATCAGTTTGTTGCTTGTGTTCCACACTATAATAATGGCAAAAAGCCAGGAAATCAACCTTTCTGAAACAGAGGTGGAGGTGCTTGTGCGAGGTCACAACAATGAGACTAATTAACAAACAAAATAAATGTGACACAAGTTGTGTACCTCTATCAGTACTGAATAAGTACACAATTATTTAGCATTATAGTTGTCCCAGAATCCTTTGTGATACCGTGACATCACCACATTGCTGTCTTTATCCCTTCCCCCCATCTGTATATATAGTAATGGTAAATGCCACACTGGCAGAACTGTTGTGTGTCCACTCCCACTCGGATCCCTCCGCAACATGGACCAGGTCCTTCTTTCCCAAGCTCCACGGGTAATCCTCTCCCCAGTCGTTCAGCACCCCCTGCTGATGAGCCCATGCAGCTTGGCAGGGCCAAATTGCCCCCCAAGAAGGCCAGCGGAGACTGGATGCTGGGGAGTGTCTGTATTGCACTTCTACTGGTCATGTGCAAAGCACCTGCCCAATTCAGCCAAAATTCAACGCTCACCTGTAGACCCCAAGTTACGAGTGAGCCAGATAACATTCACGGGTGATAATTCTGGGCGCATCCAAATCCTGGGTACTTTACTATTTAATAATCGTTCTTTGGCTCTCCCTGCTCTCACTGACACCAGGGCTGAGGGGAATTTCCTTGATTGTGGCATCATCAAAGACGCTGGGATTCCTACCCATGCACTTCCCTCACCTTTGTCGGTGCATGCTTTAGACAGCACGCCCTTACCGGCCATCACTCACCAAACTGAGCCGGTAACAGTAGTGGTGTCAAGTAATCATAGGGAGGTGATTCAGTTTTTTGTGTTCTCCTCCATGTTCCCATTGGTTTTAGGACATCCCTGGGTTGTCAAACATAACCCTCAGATTGATTGGTCGAATGGGTGACGAGAGAGAGGCTGACGAGTGGAAAACGGCATTCAACACCCCCCTTGGTCACTTCAAGTACTTGGTCATGCCTTTCGGCCTGACCAATGTTCCCGCCACCTTCCAGATGTTTGTGAATGACGTTCTCAGAGACTACCTGCCTCGGTTTGTTTTCATCTCCATGGACGATATCCTCATTTTCTCTCAGAACCCGTTTGAGCACACTCATCACATCAGGTTGGTCCTTCAATGATTGCTGGACAATCAGATGTATGTTAAGGCCGAGAAATGCCTATTCCATCAACCAACAGTGTCTTTTCTTGGTTTCATTATCACCCAGAACTCCATTGAACCAGATCCTGGCAAGATCACAGCCGTTACTGAATGGCCGATTCCGGCATCCCGCAAACAGCTCCAGCAGTTTTTAGGTTTTGCAAATTTTTATCGAAGGTTCATCAGAAATTTCAGTCTGGCCGCGTCTCCTCTTACCACTCTTACCACTTCTCAGGTCCCTTTCCAGTGGTCAGCTCAAGCTGACAAAGCATTCCGTTGCCTCAAATCTCTTGTTCGGTAATGCACCTATCCTTACTCAACCTGACCCGGACCGCCATTTCGTCGTGGAGGTTGAGGCCTCTGATTCCAGTGTCAGGGCTGTTCTATCTCAGCAAGTCGTGGGAGACGATAAACTCCACCCTTGTGCCTTCTTTTCCAGGCGTCCTACCCCCGTGGAGTGCAACTAAAATGTTGGCAACTGGGAACTCCTGGCTGTTAAGGAGGCTCTGACGGAATGGAGACACTGGTTAGAGGGGGCCGCAGTTACATTCGTAGTATGAATGGACCACAAAAACCTGGAGTACATCCAAACTGCTGGTCACTGTTTTTTGGACGGTTCACCTTTCAGCTTTCCTACCGACCAGGAACCAAGAACAGGAAGCCTGATGCCCTGTCCCATCAGTTTGACCCTCCGGATCATCCTGTCTCATCTGATTCTATCCTGCCTCAATCCATGGTCGTGGGGGCCCTGACTTGGGATGTGGAGAGAGTTGTCCGGGAGGCCCTGGATCGATATCCCGACCCTGGAGGAGGACCCCCCCCCTCCCCCCTGGTGGCTTTTTGTTCCGCCAGAAGCCTGATCTGCTGTTGTCCACTTTTGCCATGCGTCCAAACTCACCTGTCATCCTGGGATCGTCTGGACGCTGGATGTCGTTTGTCGGCACTTCTGGTGGCCCACCAGGCAGACATGTGCGCTTTCATCCAAGCTTGTACCATCTGCACCAGGGGCAAGAGCCATGATTGTCCTCCGGCAGGGTTGCTCCACCCTCTTCCCACACCGGATTGCCCCTGGTCCCACGTCTGCCTGGAATTCATTACGGAATTGCCTCCGTCCCAGGGGAACACAGTGGTCCTCACGATTGTGGATGGATTCTCCAAAGTGGCACACTTTGTGGTCCTGCCGAAACTACCAATGGCCCAGGAAACTGCTGACCTCCTGGTCCACCATGTGGTGCGGTTATGTGGCATACCCCTGGACATAGTTTCTAACTGAGGACCCTAGTTCTTCCCAGAGCTTCTGTTCGGCGCTTGGGGCCTTGGTCAGCTTGTCTTCTGGATACCACCCGCAGAGCAATGGACAGGTGGAATGGGCCAAAAAGGACTTGGAATCCACCCTGCGATGCATTACCTCCTCCCAGCCGATTGACTGGTGTCTTCATCTTTCCTAGGTGGAGTACGCCCATAATTCCCAGGTCTCCTCGGCAACCGTTTTTTTCCATTTGAAGTCTCCCTCAGCTATCAGCCACCCCTATTTCCAGTTCTGGAGGCTGAGGTGGCTGTCCCTTCCATTCAACTCCACCTCAGATGATGCTGCCAGATATTGAGGACCGCCCGTTCTACCGTCCTCAGGTCAAGAGACTGGATGCAATGCTATGCTAACCTCTGCCGTGCCCCAGCCCCTGACTACCGCCCCGGGCAGGAGGTTTGGCTCTCGTCCAAGGACATTCTTCATTTCATTTCATTCATTTTATTTCATTCAGTTCCAACTACACAACCAAAAATCATTCCAAAAGAAAACATAACCAACGTAACAATACACCTGAATGAAAGGGGGTAGAAAGAAGCGAACTTATATTATCTATCAATCATCAATCAATCAATTTTATTTATATAGCGCCAAATCACAACAAACAGTTGCCCCAAGGCGCTTTATATTGTAAGGCAAGGCCATACAATAATTACGTAAAAACCCCAACGGTCAAAACGACCCCCTGTGAGCAAGCACTTGGCGACAGTGGGAAGGAAAAACTCCCTTTTAACAGGAAGAAACCTCCAGCAGAACCAGGCTCAGGGAGGGGCAGTCTTCTGCTGGGACTGGTTGGGGCTGAGGGAGAGAACCAGGAAAAAGACATGCTGTGGAGGGCAGCAGAGATCAATCACTAATGATTAAATGCAGAGTGGTGCATACAGAGCAAAAAGAGAAAGAAACACTCAGTGCATCATGGGAACCCCCCAGCAGTCTAAGTCTATAGCAGCATAACTAAGAGATGGTTCAGGGTCACCTGATCCAGCCCTAACTATAAGCTTTAGCAAAAAGGAAAGTTTTAAGCCTAATCTTAAAAGTAGAGAGGGTGTCTGTCTCCCTGATCTGAATTGGGAGCTGGTTCCACAGGAGAGGAGCCTGAAAGCTGAAGGCTCTGCCTCCCATTCTACTCTTACAAACCCTAGGAAATACAAGTAAGCCTGCAGTCTGAGAGCGAAGCACTCTATTGGGGTGATATGGTACTATGAGGTCCCTAAGATAAGATGGGACCTGATTATTCAAAACCTTATAAGTAAGAAGAAGAATTTTAAATTCTATTCTAGAATTAACAGGAAGCCAATGAAGAGAGGCCAATATGGGTGAGATATGCTCTCTCCTTCTAGTCCCCGTTAGTACTCTAGCTGCAGCATTTTGAATTAACTGAAGGCTTTTCAGGGAACTTTTAGGACAACCTGATAATAATGAATTACAATAGTACAGCCTAGAGGAAATAAATGCATGAATTAGTTTTTCATCCATGTCTTTATGTCTGTAAGACAATCCTGCAGTTTAGCTAATTGGTGTGTGTCCTCTGGCTTCATGGATAGATAAAGCTGGGTATCATCTGCGTAACAATGAAAATTTAAGCAATGCCGTCTAATAATACTGCCTAAGGGAAGCATGTATAAAGTGAATAAAATTGGTCCTAGCACAGAACCTTGTGGAACTCCATAATTAACCTTAGTCTGTGAAGAAGATTCCCCATTTGTTATATGGCTGGGGGGGCCTGGCTGCCGGTTTGTTTGTCTTTTTGTTTTCCTCCCAGGTGGCGTGCATTTGGGACTGAGTGGCTGTGTTGCTGAGGCTGTCAGGACCTCACCCTGATCACCTGCGACTCGTCAGGACTCACAGCTGAGGTGCATCTGGATGGATTGGAGCATGTTGGCATTTAAGACTGGAGTGCACAGTGTGTATTTGCCAGAGACTCGACCTTGTGACCAGACGGGTGAGATCGTCGTCTTGGGAGCCATCTCATCAGCAGCGGACGCTGAGAATGTCCAGGTTGATGCACGGTCTGTGAAAGAGGAGGGGGTGAGGTCTCACGCTCGTCAGCACACTTCCTGAGGTACGTTGGATTTTGTGACTAACAGTTATACAGTCAGTAAATGTGGTGTCCCTCACACCTTATTGTATTGAGCTGTATGTTAGTCATGTATCAGCTTCCACTGCGGTGGAGTTTTGTGAACGGGATGTTCCATGCCTGCAGGTTGGGAAGCTGATCAGTAATCAAGCC
Source organism: Thalassophryne amazonica (assembly GCF_902500255.1). NCBI lineage: Eukaryota > Metazoa > Chordata > Actinopteri > Batrachoidiformes > Batrachoididae > Thalassophryne > Thalassophryne amazonica. The sequence continues at coordinate 139,412,353 of NC_047106.1, forward strand.
AGGAAGTGTTTGCTGTTTGTACACCTTTAAGTGTTCTGTGTGTAGAGTGTGGACTCACATAATGGTTCCTTCTTTCACAGACTCGGTTGTTGCGGCCACCTGGGGGGTGTCGGCGGGGTTCTTGGGTCCGAAACAGCTTCTGGCTCCGGACCGTTAGCGCTGCTGGGAGCGCACCACGCCAGGCCGCACCTTTCTGTTATTACATTTTCACTGTTATGTATTAAATTCAGTTAGCCTTTGTACCGTGCTCTGCTTATTTCATACTGGGTCCTTCAAACGCTGGTCGGTTCTCCGAGCTGCGTCCGACACATAACACCATTTACATGAACAAATTGTAATCTATTAGATAAATATGATTCAAACCACCGCAGCGCAGTGCCTTTAATACCTATGGCATAAATAAAAAGATAGATTGTTCATATTTAAGATCGAAGCATTAAATAATGGTAGGGCTTCCTTGAGCAGCCTGGTAGGAATGGGGTCTAATAGACATGTTGATGGTTTGGATGAAGTAACTAATGAAAATAACTCAGACAGAACAATCGGAGAGAAAGAGTCTAACCAAATACCGGCATCACTGAAAGCAGCCAAAGATAACGATACGTCTTTGGGATGGTTATGAGTATTTTTTTCTCTAATAGTTAAAATTTTATTAGCAAAGAAAGTCATGAAGTCATTACTAGTTAAAGTTAAAGGAATACTCGGCTCAATAGAGCTCTGACTCTTTGTCAGCCTGGCTATAGTGCTGAAAAGAAACCTGGGGCTGTTCTTATTTTCTTCAATTAGTGATGAGTAGTAAGATGTCCTAGCTTTACGGAGGGCTTTTTTTTATAGAGCAACAGACTCTTTTTCCAGGCTAAGTGAAGATCTTCTAAATTAGTGAGACGCCATTTCCTCTCCAACTTACGGGTTATCTGCTTTAAGCTGCGAGTTTGTGAGTTATACCACAGAGTCAGGCACTTCTGATTTAAAGCTCTCTTTTTCAGAGGAGCTACAGCATCCAAAGTTGTCTTCAATGAGGATGTAAAACTATTGACGAGATACTCTATTTCACTTACAGAGTTTAGGTAGCTACTCTGCACTGTGTTGGTATATGGCATTAGAGAACATAAAGAAGGAATCATATCCTTAAACCTAGTTACAGTGCTTTCTGAGAGACTTCTAGTGTAACAAAACTTATTCCCCACTGCTGGGTAGTCCATCAGAGTAAATGTAAATGTTATTAAGAAATGATCAGACAGAAGGGAGTTTTCAGGGAATACTGTTAAGTCTTCAATTTCCATACCATAAGTCAGAACAAGATCTAAGATATGATTAAAGTGGCGGGTGGACTCATTTACATTTTGAGCAAAGCCAATTGAGTCTAATAATAGATTAAATGCAGTGTTGAGGCTGTCATTCTCAGCATCTGTGTGGATGTTAAAATCGCCCACTATAATTATCTTATCTGAGCTAAGCACTAAATCAGACAAAAGGTCTGAAAATTCACAGAGAAACTCACAGTAACGACCAGGTGGACGATAGATAATAACAAATAAAACTGGTTTTTGGGACTTCCAATTTGGATGGACAAGACAAAGAGTCAAGCTTTCAAATGAATTAAAGCTCTGTCTGGGTTTTTGATTAATTAATAAGCTGGAATGGAAGATTGCTGCTAATCCTCCACCTCGGCCCATGCTACGAGCATTCTGGCAGTTAGTGTGACTCGGGGGTGTTGACTCATTTAAACTAACATATTCATCCTGCTGTAACCAGGTTTCTGTAAGGCAGAATAAATTAATATGTTGATCAATTATTATATCATTTACTAACAGGGACTTAGAAGAGAGTGACCTAATGTTTAATAGACCACATTTAACTGTTTTAGTCTGTGGTGCAGTTGAAGGTGCTATATTATTTTTTCTTTTTGAATTTTTATGCTTAAATAGATTTTTGCTTGTTATTGGTAGTCTGGGAGCAGGCACCGTCTCTACGGGGATGGGGTAATGAGGGGATGGCAGGGGGAGAGAAGCTGCAGAGAGGTGTGTAAGACTACAACTCTGCTTCCTGGTCCCAACCCTGGATAGTCACGGTTTGGAGGATTTAAGAAAATTGGCCAGATTTCTAGAAATGAGAGCTGCTCCATCCAAAGTGGGATGGATGCCGTCTCTCCTAACAAGAGCAGGTTTTCCCCAGAAGCTTTGCCAATTATCTATGAAGCCCACCTCATTTTTTGGACACCACTCAGACAGACAGCCAGCAATTCAAGGAGAACATGCGGCTAAACATGTCACTCCCGGTCCAATCTACCCCTTTTTACAGAAGATTAACTTCCAAATTAAATAATAATCACATTATTAACATTACAATCAGAATATCTACAAAAGGAAAAGAAAAATAAACAGTAAAAATATACATGCGGTTTCATTATTACAACATCAGGTCGTATTTCTGAATCATATTAATTTTAACTGCCTTTTAAAATATATTGCTTAATTTATCTTCTTTAATTTCCTTGTTCAGATTATTCCATAAACTGACTCACTTGATAGAAATGCAATATTCCTTCAATTTAGTTCTGAATCTTGGTTTGTTAAATATCTCTGTTCCTTTTAAGTTGTACTGGCTTTCTCTTTTTTCGAACTTGTTCTGATGTTAGTTGGTAGTATTTTTTTGTGAGCCTTAAACATTGTCTGGAGAATAGTGTAATCAACCAGGTCATGAAATTTCAACAAATGTAACTGCAGGAATATTGGACTCGTGTGTTCTCTATAATGCCTCCGACTAATTAACCTTATTGCTCTTTTCTGTAAAATGAAAAGTGTATGTGTAAATGTTTTGCAGGCATTTCCCCATATTTCAATACCCTCAAGCCCTCCGTAAAGCTAGGACATCTTTCTACTCATCACTAATTGAAGAAAATAAAGAACAACCCCAGGTTTCTTTTCAGCACTGTAGCCAGGCTGACAAAGAGTCAGAGCTCTATTGAGCTGAGTATTCCATTAACTTTAACTAGTAATGACTTCATGACTTTCTTTGCTAACAAAATTTTAACTATTAGAGAAAAAATTACTCATAACCATCCCAAAGACGTATCGTTATCTTTGGCTGCTTTCAGTGATGCCGGTATTTGGTTAGACTCTTTCTCTCCGATTGTTCTGTCTGAGTTATTTTCATTAGTTACTTCATCCAAACCATCAACATGTTTATTAGACCCCATTCCTACCAGGCTGCTCAAGGAAGCCCTACCATTATTTAATGCTTCGATCTTAAATATGATCAATCTATCTTTGTTAGTTGGCTATGTACCACAGGCTTTTAAGGTGGCAGTAATTAAACCATTACTTAAAAAGCCATCATTTGACCCAGCTATCTTAGCTAATTATAGGCCAATCTCCAACCTTCCTTTTCTCTCAAAAATTCTTGAAAGGGTAGTTGTAAAACAGCTAACTGATCATCTGCAGAGGAATGGTCTATTTGAAGAGTTTCAGTCAGGTTTTAGAATTCATCATAGTACAGAAACAGCATTAGTGAAGGTTACAAATGATCTTCTTATGGCCTCGGACAGTGGACTCATCTCTGTGCTTGTTCTGTTAGACCTCAGTGCTGCTTTTGATACTGTTGACCATAAAATTTTATTACAGAGATTAGAGCATGCCATAGGTATTAAAGGCACTGCGCTGCGGTGGTTTGAATCATATTTGTCTAATAGATTACAATTTGTTCATGTAAATGGGGAATCTTCTTCACAGACTAAAGTTAATTATGGAGTTCCACAAGGTTCTGTGCTAGGACCAATTTTATTCACTTTATACATGCTTCCCTTAGGCAGTATTATTAGACGGTATTGCTTAAATTTTCATTGTTACGCAGATGATACCCAGCTTTATCTATCCATGAAGCCAGAGGACACACACCAATTAGCTAAACTGCAGGATTGTCTTACAGACATAAAGACATGGATGACCTCTAATTTCCTGCTTTTAAACTCAGATAAAACTGAAGTTATTGTACTTGGCCCCACAAATCTTAGAAACATGGTGTCTAACCAGATCCTTACTCTGGATGGCATTACCCTGACCTCTAGTAATACTGTGAGAAATCTTGGAGTCATTTTTGATCAGGATATGTCATTCAAAGCGCATATTAAACAAATATGTAGGACTGCTTTTTTGCATTTACGCAATATCTCTAAAATCAGAAAGGTCTTGTCTCAGAGTGATGCTGAAAAACTAATTCATGCATTTATTTCCTCTAGGCTGGACTATTGTAATTCATTATTATCAGGTTGTCCTAAAAGTTCCCTAAAAAGCCTTCAGTTAATTCAAAATGCTGCAGCTAGAGTACTGACGGGGACTAGAAGGAGAGAGCATATCTCACCCATATTGGCCTCTCTTTATTGGCTTCCTGTTAATTCTAGAATAGAATTTAAAATTCTTCTTCTTACTTATAAGGTTTTGAATAATCAGGTCCCATCTTATCTTAGGGACCTCGTAGTACCATATCACCCCAATAGAGCGCTTCGCTCTCAGACTGCAGGCTTACTTGTAGTTCCTAGGGTTTGTAAGAGTAGAATGGGAGGCAGAGCCTTCAGCTTTCAGGCTCCTCTCCTGTGGAACCAGCTCCCAATTCAGATCAGGGAGACAGACACTCTCTCTACTTTTAAGATTAGGCTTAAAACTTTCCTTTTTGCTAAAGCTTATAGTTAGGGCTGGATCAGGTGACCCTGAACCATCCCTTAGTTATGCTGCTATAGACGTAGACTGCTGGGGGGTTCCCATGATGCACTGTTTCTTTCTCTTTTTGCTCTGTATGCACCACTCTGCATTTAATCATTAGTGATCGATCTCTGCTCCCCTCCACAGCATGTCTTTTTCCTGGTTCTCTCCCTCAGCCCCAACCAGTCCCAGCAGAAGACTGCCCCTCCCTGAACCTGGTTCTGCTGGAGGTTTCTTCCTGTTAAAAGGGAGTTTTTCCTTCCCACTGTAGCCAAGTGCTTGCTCACAGGGGGTCGTTTTGACGGTTGGGGTTTTACATAATTATTGTATGGCCTTGCCTTACAATATAAAGCGCCTTGGGGCAACTGTTTGTTGTGATTTGGCGCTATATAAAAAAATTGATTGATTGATTGATTTCAATACAGTAGGACAGATGTGGAACAATCATAGAACAGTATAATATATATAGTCCTTTCTCATCTAACATCTCTTTTACTTTGTGTAGTATAGCAATCATTTTTAGTAATTTATTCTTTGTATAGTTAATATGTGATTTCCAACTCAGGTTCTCATCAATCATGACACCCAGAAATTTTGTTTCCGTCACTCTTTTAATTTCTACACCATCTATAATAATTGGGGTATTCATACTTTTATCTCTATTACTAAATATCATAAAATTAGTTAAGCGATAATTTATTAATGTCAAGCCCAGTTTTTATTCCCATGAATTCTTTTTTGACTACTCTCAACACATGTTGTAATTTTTTACCAGAATAGAAAAATGTGGTATCATCAGCAAACAGAATACAATGTAACATCTTAGATACATTAACAATATCATTGACATACAGTGTAAAAAGTTTTGGTCCAAGGACCGACCCCTGAGGTACCCCACAGGTAACACTTAATAATCCAGATCTTACATCGTTTACCTGTACAAACTGTTTTCTGTTGACTAGATAGCTTGATATCCATTTGTGAGCAACCCCTCTGATTCCATATTTATTTCATTTTTGAAGAAGTAAAGTATGGTCAACAGTATCAAAAGCTTTTTTGAAGTCCACAAAAATGCTCACAAAAAAATCCTTATTGTCTATTGCAGTGCATATTTCTTCAGTTAGTTCCATAATTGCCATGGCTGTAGAGTGACTAGTTCGAAAACCATACTGACTATTACTTAAAATGTTATATTTATCAAGGAACTTATCCAATCGATTTACAAATATTTTCTCTAATATCTTGGAAATTTGTGGAAGCAAGGAAACTGGTCTGTAATTAGAAAAAACATGTTTACCTCCACTTTTATATAGTGGAATTACCTTAGCTGTTTTCATGCTATCAGGAAAAGTTCCCGTTGAAAACGACAGATTACACCGTAAATGGTACAATGACTGATTCAATAATGTTCTTAATTAGAAACATGTCTTGATCATGACAATCTGTTGATCACCCACGACGTTCAGTATCTCTTCCTTTTCAACCTTGCCAAGAAAGATGCTGTTCATATTGTCCATGATTAGACTTCCAACTGCAGTATCACCCTTTGTTTTTGGAATATTAGCCGCTAAATTTGGGCCCACCCTTACAAAAAAATAACAAACTATTCACTATTTTTGTCTTATCTTGTATGCATACATTTTCTTTCACAAAATAATTTGGAATCACTGGTTTCTCTTTGTGATTTTTATTACATTATTAATTACTCTCCATGTAGCTCTTATGTTTTTCCTGTTTTTATCAAGTAATTTACCATAATATTCCTTTTTGTGCTTTTTATCTCTACTAGTTTATTTTTATACCTCTTATATCTAACCTCATCATCTCGTGACCTTGATTTTAAGTAACATTTATATAAATTATTTTTCTTTTTGCAGGCATTTCTTAACCTTTAGTCATCCATGGTTTGTCAACAGCACATTCCACTCCAGTCTGACTCTGTTAAGATGGCTTCTCAATATATTCGACCCTATGTGATGGAACAGGTGGTTAACCCCACAGCTGTGCACCTACGTCTCCCTCGGTCCCTCCCTTGGTGTAATTCCTCTCAGGAACTTACACATTGCCTCTGGACGGTTTTTGACCTCGGCTTTTGACCTCATTTTTGCAGCAGCCTGTTACTGTTTATTTGCGTGCAGCTGCACGTTCACTCACCTCTCTGTCTTCCATCTCTCAGTGACTCCACACCGTCCACAGCTCTGCAGGTGACCACCTGGCGCCGGTACCTTCATCATCCACGCTCCGCGTCATGGTCCTGGTTCCTGACACTTTCTCCACTCCTCTGATCGGAAGGATCTTGGGTTTTGCGGACTGTGGCTCCCAGTTTTTCCTATTCAGACTGCTGTCTGCATTTGTTTTGACCTCATGCACTTTAATCCTGATTGTTGCACATTTCTATTGTACAATAAATCCTGTTTTCCTGGCAAGTACTGAATAAAATCATCTACGTTTATTTATTTGTCTGTCTGTCTGTCTGTCTGACTTTTAGCAGGATTACATCAAAACTACTGCACTGATTCTGACAAAACTTTCACTACAGATAGATATTAGGCCATGGAAGAATCCATTAAATTTTGGAGGGGCTCTGGATCTGGATCCAGATTCTGGATCAAGATTTACTTTATATAGGCTTTGAAGGATTATGCCAAAACTACTTCACACATTCTCACCACATTTGCACCACAGATAGATACTAGGCCATGGAAGACTCCACTGAATATTGGAGTTGATCTAGATCCAGATCTGGATTCTGGATCAAGATTCACTTTGTATAGGATTTGAAGGATTACATCAAAATTAATTCACAGATTCTCACTACATCTGCACCACAGATAGATATTAGGGCATGGAAGACTCCACTGAATTTTGGAGGTGATGCGGTTTCAGATTTGCAGATGTCAGAAATCTCTGTTTGCTCTTGTTTTCTTCATGTTTTGTAAAGTAATCACAAATTCGATAAAATCTTAATCCATATTTTGGTTTGGAATAGAATGTGCAGTGTTCCCAATGCATTTGCATGATATGAAAATAAACACAACTGTACAAGTTCAGTAGGCCAGCATGGAAGTAATCATTTTCCTTCAACATAAAACAAAAGTAAGTAAGTAAGTAAGTAAACAACTCAGCTTTTGAGATTCATATTCTGTATCAAATATAGGAAAATGAAATCAATGATCACATCGAAAGTACACTGCAGAGTTTGCAACTAGAAAAAAATGACCCTGAATCTTCAGTAGAGAAACATAAGTAAATTCAATTCAATTTCAGTTTATTTCAATTATATAGTGCCAAATCACAACAAAGTTGCCTCAAGGTGCTTCACACAAGTAAGGTCTAACCTTACTAACCCCAAGAGCAATGATGATTTGGAGAAGAAACCTCAAGCAGACCAGACTCAAAGGGGTGACCCTCTGCTTGGACAAAGACACAATTGACAATACAAATATACAGGAAATTTTGGGAGTCCATGTTGCTGCACAGGACTGGAGGCCTGCAGAAGAAAACACCCACCCCCATCTCTGGATGGAGCCGCACATCAAACAGAGAGAAAAAAAACAGAATCAGGTGGCAGAAAGACAACAAATACAGTAGAATTTGTCAGCATTAAGCAACAAGAAAAACAAAAGAAATACTAAGGTGTTTGCCAGCAACTAGCCCTAAGCTTCACTAAAAGCCACAGACTTTAGATACAGTTGAGACTCTGTTTACTAATAAAATGAATTTAAAAGGGTAGAAAGCATAGTACAACCCCAATTCCAATGAAGTTAGGACGTTGCGTAAAATGTAAATAAAAACAGAATAAAATGTTTTAAAATCCTCTTCAACCACATCGTTCTTAAACTGTTGGATAATTTTTTCACGCAGTTGTTCACAACGTGGTGATCCTCACCCCATCTTTGCTTGTGAATGGCTGAGCCTTTTGGGGATGCTCCTTTTATACCCAATCATGACACTCACCTGTTTCAAATTAGGTGTTCTTTGAGCATTCATCAACTTTTCCAGTCTTTTGATGCCCCGTCCCAACTTTTTTGAAGCGTGTTGCAGGCATCCATTTAAAAATGAGCAAATATTTGCACAAAAATAATAAAGTTTATCAGTTTGAACATTAAATATCTTGTCTTTGTGGTGTATTCAATTGAATATAGGTTGAAGAGGATTTGCAAATCATTGTATTCTGTTTTATTTACATTTTACGTCCCAACTTCATTGGAAATGGGGTTGTACTACATGGAAGCTGTGGTGTGTGTCACAGGATTCCTGTGTATGTGAATACTGATATGTTATTGCATGTTTTTCTTCTACGCATGTGTGCAGCCTTTGTACGTGTGCACGTGCAGTGATTCAACACCTTACCTGCAAGTGGAACCTCTCAGTTTGGAGTCTAGTCATCTAACCAAGCACAAGTTTGTAGTGTGTGTGTGTGTGTGTGAGAGAGAGAGAATACTGTAGAATATTGTTAACTGTATGTACATCCTCTTAATTTTTATTTTTAGCTCTAACACTTGCATTGAAAATGTAAACATGTTTCCCATGTCAATAAAGTTCCACTGAAATGAAATGAAATGAGACAGAGAGACAGAGACAGAGAGGTGGGCCTCTCTTGCACCTGTTTTTTTTTTTTTCTGTTTTTAATTTACATTTTACACAACGTCCCAACTTCATTGGAATTGGGGTTGTAACATATTATGCCAGTATGCTAGCCATACAAAAGGGAAAATTAATGCGTCTTAAGTCTGGACTTGAAAGTCTCTACAGAATCTGACGCAGGGAAATCATTCCACAAAGCAGGTGCATGATAAGAGAGACCTCTGTGACCCGCAGACTTTTTATTCACTGTTACGCTGCACCCACAGCGTAACAGTGTGACATAATTCCGCCGCCAACTCAGAATGTTGCAATATTAATTTTTGGTCCAGGATCAAAATTTGTCCCGAGGTTACTGTTAACAGTACACCTCTAAATCCTGCTACCTGTCCTTTAGGTTTGTTAATTTATGCACTCAAAACTTGGTTGTGGTTCCTTTTGAATGAATTATTGCGTCAGTGTTGCGTGGAGGCAATCAGCCTATGGGTACTGTTGAGGTGTTCTGGAAGCTCAGGTTGCTTTGATAGCGGCCTTCAGCTCGGTCTGTTGATCTGGTGTCACTCATCTGCCTCTTGACAATAACCCCACAAAGAATCTATGAGGTGTTGTCTATGGGGTCAGTCAAGTATATTAATACCATGGTGGGCAAGTGCCAAATCCTGCCAGAAAAGGAAATCAGCATCTCCGTAAAGCAGATGGAAGCATGAAGTGCTCTAAAACATCCAGGAAGACGGCTGTGTTGACTTCTGAATTTGATCAAACACAGTGGACCAACACCAGCAAATATTCTGCTTTTTTAGTTGCATTTCTGTATGCAGCAACACATCATGTTCCAGTTCTTTAAGTTGTTCATGTTTTTTCATTCAGTTTACATTGAATGCTAGTCTTCTGGTTTGCAAATATCACCTTTTGGTGAGATTTGAAATGTTTTCTTGCTTGTAGTGCATTATGCATCATAAGCAAGAAGCAGACAAACACTGCTCTGTTTTCCATTTTTGAAAATAACTTATTAAGCAAAGAAAACAAGAAACTTTTGTGTGTGGTCCTGAATGAAAACAAGGTGTCCAATGGTTATCATAATATTTCAAAATCAAAAATACTTCATTGTTATATTAATTTGCAATATGAACAGTAAATAGTGACAATCATAATCATGATGTTATTTCAACCCAGTCTCACATTTTGTGTGTGTGTGTGTTCCCATCACAAAATGATTAAAATTTAAAAGTAGAGAGAGTGTCTGTCTCCCTGATCTGAATTGGGAGCTGGTTCCACAGGAGAGGAGCCTGAAAGCTGAAGGCTCTTCCTCCCATTCTACTCTTACAAACCCTAGGAACTACAAGTAAGCCTGCAGTCTGTGAGCGAAGCGCTCTATTGGGGTGATATGGTACTATGAGGTCCCTAATGTTGGGGAAAGTGTAGGAGCACGGACCCACAACAGGGGGCGCAAATGAACGGACAATGGATAAAGCCAAATACAACACTTTACTGTTGTGAAAATGCACAACAACAACAACAGATTACAATAGTGAGTCAAATACAAGATGTCATGTGGGCAGGCTCGAAGATAGGAGACATCAGTCCGAAGTCGAACCGGAACCACACGATTTCCTCCGCCACCGAACCCCGGGAATACTGGAGCCGCCAAGTCCCGAACTCCCAGGTGGCCACTGCCTCCGCGTGTTGGATCTGGTACTGCTGGCGAGGAGCAAACACAGTTAGAAGTGGGTGCGTGTGCACCCAGCAATATGTACGGTGGAAAACCACCTCCTCCTCTCGTCGAATAAAGAGTTCAAAAATACGCTCAAGCAACAAAGGGTTATTATCTCACAACCAGCTGAGGTACGTTACCTTCAAGGTAGAACGATATCTCGGCAAAGAGGTGGAGATGTCGTCTGGCTGATATACCAATGCTGATCCTGTTGAGTGGTGACAGCTGTCAAGGATGATGAGCGTCAGCTGTCACCCTGGCTGCTCCTGTTAGGCGGCAGCGCCCTCTGGTGCCTGGAGTCTGCACTCCAGGCAGGGCGCCCTCTGGTGGTGGTGGGCCAGCAGTACCTCCTCTTCAGCGGCCCACACAACACCTAAGATAAGATGGGACCTGATTATTCAAAACCTTATTGTTATGGATAAGACGCGGTTTGAGGAGCGGTCCAGTATCTGACTGAACCCAGCATGAAATAATCAGAAGCAGTTCCAAAAAGAAAACACATTTATTTTTCTCCCTTTGTGCTATACATGAAATACTAAATAATTAGAGTTCTGGTGAGGTGAAAAGGCGGCGCGCTCTCTCACCGTCTCAACAGTCGGAGTCCGAACGTTCAGGACTCAGGAGTTCCGCCAACACCCCCCCAGGTGACTTTCCCAGACTGTACTCTCTGTCGTGTGCTGACAACGTTTGCCTCTCACCCTCGTCCTCCTTCACAGGCGCGATGTCAGACTCTGAAACGGCCCTCAGCGTCCCCACACAGTCGTCACAAGGTCGTATTCTCCGGCAATCTTATCCAACTCACTGCTGGTTTAAATGTAGTTCTTCATCACTACATTGGTACCAGCTGGAAGTCCTCAGATCTGCACGTGAACATCACAGGTGTCGTGGATTGTCCTGATAGAGAGCCGCACGAGAATGCAACAGGTGCAGCCAATCATCGTAACAGAGGAGAGAGACTCTTCTGCAGCACATTTTCCTCAGAGAACAGCCCCAAATCACCTGGGAAGGAAAATAAACACAAAACAACCCAACCTTGTCCAGCCAACCCCCCCCCCCCAACACACAACAGTACCCCCCCGTCAACGGGAAGCCTCCCGGCAACCGCACAAACCAGACCCAAAAACCACCCCACACATCAAAGTCCAAAGCAGGAGGAGGGCAGAGATCACAGCAGGCAGCAAAGCCGGGAGATGCGGCAGAAAGGCTGGCCGGCATCAAAACAAACAAAAAAAAAAACATCCCGAAATAACCCCAAACACAAAAACAAAACACACACAAAAAAAAGACCCCCAGCATCCCCCCCAGAGAGTACCACAAACATACCCCAGGGAAGCACAAAAGAAAAACACAATACCCAACCCAACACCCCCCCCCCCCCCCAAGAGGGCCGTCCCATCAAACCCTGGGGAGGAACAAAAAACACACAAACCCAAAACCCAAAACCCCCAACAAAAACCCCCCAACACAGTAGAACACAGGTCAAAGGAAAAAACAAACAACGCCCTCCCCCGACATGCGGAGCCCGACTTCCCCCAGGGGACATCGTCGTCAACCCCAGGAGCAACGACCACGGCAGGAGCCATCCAGGAATCCCCAGGCATACACGGGAGCCTTAACGTCCCCCAGAGGACCGTCCCATCAAACCCCAGGAGACACCCCACAACCCAGGAACCCCACCACAGCCCAACACGGCCGGTCGGCCCCACAGTCAACCTCCCCCCCAGAGGACCATCCCATCAAACCCCAGGGGGAAACAATCAATCAATCAACTTTTTTCTTATATAGCGCCAAATCACAACAAACAGTTGCCCCAAGGCGCTCCATATTGTAAGGCAAGGCCATACAATAATTATGAAAAACCCCAACGGTCAAAACGACCCCCTATGAGCAAGCACTTGGCCACAGTGGGAAGGAAAAACTCCCTTTTAACAGGAAGAAACCTCCAGCAGAACCAGGCTCAGGGAGGGGCAGTCTTCTGCTGAGACTGGTTGGGGCTGAGGGAAAGAACCAGGAAAAAGACATGCCGAGAAGGGGGGCAGAGATCGATCACTAATGATTAAATGCAGAGTGATGCATACGGAGCAAAAAGAGAAAGAAACAGTGCATCATGGGAACTCCCCCACAGTCTACGTCTAAAGCAACATAACCAAGGGATGGTCCAGGGTCACCCGATCCAGCCCTAACTATAAGCCTCTGAGACAAGACCTTTCTGATTTTAGAGATATTGCGTAAATGCAAAAAGGCAGTCCTACATATTTGTTTAATATGCGCTTTGAATGACATATCCTGATCAAAAATGACTCCAAGATTTCTCACAGTATTACTAGAGATCAGGGAAATGCCATCCAGAGTAACGATCTGGTTAGACACCATGTTTCTAAGATTTGTGGGGCCAAGTACAATAACTTCAGTTTTATCTGAGTTTAAAAGCAGGAAATTAGAGGTCATCCATGTCTTATGTCCTGCGGAAGACATGGACATCAGCACTTTTTTGGCATATTGAGACAGACGTGCGGAGGAATTCCGCGCGTCGCGGTGGAGCCGCATGGCGCAAAGCAACGCCGTGATGAAGCCTCACAGGACATGTTCTGGCATGTCCAGCTCATCCACAATTTCTTGGTTAGTCACACGACTGAAAACCCACCGACAGCCGTCTGAAAGCCATCTCAAAGCCGTCCTGTGAGACCAACATGGAGTGGTTTTGTGCCGCGCCATGAGCGGCACGGTGGCGCATCCGTCCGCTTTTCTTTCCATGAAAAAAACTCCTGTATCAGTGGAATGTGCCAAAAAAGTACTGATGTCCATGTCTCCTGCCATTTTTGTGTAAGTCAGACAATGTCCCGGATCAACAAAGCCTTCACGTTGGAAATGATCTGGTTGTTTCAGCCTGTCGATCGGCACTTGGAGCGCGGCGCGCTCTCAGCAGCTGTGGGTGGTCTTTAAACCGGCTGGAGCACTCCTTAATCTGTGTAATCCCCATAAAATCATCCCTCAAAGCCATTTGAATTTTCCGAATGGTGTCCACCTGGAGGTCTCTCACAGTTTCTGGAAAAAATTGATGCAGCAAAGCTCCAAATCATTCAGACATTTATTTGCAATAAAAATCCGACGAGAGGGGTGGACCACTGCTCACACAAAGCCTGCTCATAGGCAAATGATGCAACCGACAGGCGTGAAAAAAATCATGCGTGCGCAGGAAGGTTTAAGCTTGGCTGATGCAATCACACGTGATTCAAATCCATATGGTTTTTGAAAAAAATAAAAAGGTCGGATACTTTTCTAACAGACCTCGTATGTATATATGTGTGTGGATTGTGTAGATATGTATTTATGAAATTTTGTCTGTGTGTATATGTTTGTTATTTTTTAGTATAAGGGGTGGGTATTTATAAGCTCTGCTTCTGCCCTCACCCTTTCGGCCATGCAGGACTTTTGTAAAGTTGCATTGTTATCAGTTTTTTTTTGTTTTTGAATTGTGTGCCGAATAAACTCATTCATTCATTCATTCAACATGTTTGTAATATTGTTTTCTGTCACAATCAAATAAACTCCTTTAAAGTTGGAAAAAAAAATTCTTATTTTATGGTACTGTTACAAGTATTATTATTATTATTGCTTATCCTTGCACACACTGTTTGATGAACATTTTCCTCTACTTGCACCCATCTTGTGTGTTTTTTAAGAGCTTCTCTGTGAGATCTATAAAGTTTGTCTTATCTTATCTTCATGACATCTTGCCCTTTAATGTTCCGTGCAAGTGCTATGTTAAAGATTAGCCAGCAGATGTCGCCATATTTTCTCCATTACTAGTCAAAAGGTCAGGGTGCAGGCAGGCAGAGATGAGGGTAAACAAGCTAAAGTTAAAAAAAAAGGCAGTCAAAAATCAAAAACACTGGCGAGATCAACCATAAGGGAATAAGGGAATGAAAACAATGTGTGTGTGCATATATATATATATATATATATATACATACTCACACACACACACACACACACACACACACACACACACACACACACACACACACACACACACACACACACACACACACACACACACACAACCTGGTCTCACAGCAAGTCGTGATTCAGCAGCACAAAATATACATTAATCTCTTGGTTCATGATATTGTGATGAAAAGCGCCTCATTTTTGTCACGGCAGCACGCATTCATTCTAATTCATTCCGTGATGGCTGCACGAAATAAAAAGTTAAGCGGGGGTTTGGGGTGGTTATGGTATGGTTAAGGTTGGGGGCAGAGGTGGGCGATACCAGGAATTTTGGTATTGATGCGATAAGTAAATACAGGCCCAGTATCGCCGATATTGGTACCGATACTTTTTCATATTTAAGCTTTATAGATCCAAAGGATCCAAAAGACCTAGGATAGAATTTTGCCAAACATTGTACATGACAACAAAATACTTTATTATCACAATCAACATTTTTGTTTAAAAAAATATCACTCAATACAACTTAAAACAAAATCTCCTGAGGCAGAGGGCTGACAAACCACAATACGTGGTTTACAGAGAGTAGACTTTGATTAATCTGCGTGCGCAGCAGTCAGTGCATGCGGGAGAGAAAAAAAAACGCTCGAGTATCGATCTTTTCACACGAGGATCGTTCATTATCAATACCAGTGTTGGTATCGATATTATCGATATCAGGATCGATCTGCCCACTTCTAGTTGGCGGAAGGCGCAGGGTTAGTAATAGTGAGTTAAAAAAAAAACCCGCCACAAAAATTTTACTTATTTCGTGACGGGATCATGAAAAAAAAAGTGAGACTGGGCTGATATACATATATATATATATATATATATATATATATATATATATATATATATATATATATATATATATATATATATATATATATATCTTATAAAACTGCAGATGGTTATTACACAGTTTTGTTTTTTCTTCTCTTTTCTTTCTCCTTTCCTCATAACGTTGTATCTTTTGACATTGTGACTGTTACACAAATTATGTATAATTTATATACATCCTAGACTCTCATTCACAACAATGTCCCGTTGACTTGACACATGAGCACTCTTCAAGGCATTTTTAAAGGTGTCTTTAAAACTCAGTTTTGGTTGGCCAACAGCTGGATTTCCCTGAGCTAGTTCACCAAACAGAAGTGCTTTCACATGGCATCTAATCTGCAAACATGGCATCCAACGCAGTTGACGTCTAATCAGTTTCAGTTGTATATCTTCAACACCTGCACATTCTAAGACTCTATGTGATTCTATGTGATTTATTACTCGTTATCAATCAATCAATCAATCATTTTTATTTATATAGCGCCAAATCACAACAAACAGTTGCCCCAAAGCGCTTTACATTGTAAGGCAAGGCCATACAATAATTACAGAAAAACCCCGACGGTCAAAACGACCCCCTGTGAGCAAGCACTTGGCAACAGTGGGAAGGAAAAACTCCCTTTTAACAGGAAGAAACCTCCAGCAGAACCAGGCTCAGGGAGGGGCAGTCTTCTGCTGGGACTGGTTGGGGCTGAGGGAGAGAACCAGGAAAAAGACATGCTGTGGAGGGGAGCAGAGATCAATCACTAATGATTAAATGCAGAGTGGTGCATACAGAGCAAAAAGAGAAAGAAACACTCAGTGCATCATGGGAACCCCCCAGCAGTCTAAGTCTATAGCAGCATAACTAAGGGATGGTTCAGGGTCACCTGATCCAGCCCTAACTATAAGCTTTAGCAAAAAGGAAAGTTTTAAGCCTAATCTTAAAAGTAGAGAGGGTGTCTGTCTCCCTGATCTGAATTGGGAGCTGGTTCCACAGGAGAGGAGCCTGAAAGCTGAAGGCTCTGCCTCCCATTCTACTCTTACAAACCCTAGGAACTACAAGTAAGCCTGCAGTCCGAGAACAAAGCGCTCTATTGGGGTGATATGGTACTATGAGGTCCCTAAGATAAAATGGGACCTGATTATTCAAAACCTTATAAGTAAGAAGAAGAATTTTAAATTCTATTCTAGAATTAACAGGAAGCCAATGAAGAGAGGCCAATATGGGTGAGATATGCTCTCTCCTTCTAGTCCCTGTCAGTACTCTAGCTGCAGCATTTTGAATTAACTGAAGGCTTTTCAGGGAACTTTTAGGACAACCTGATAATAATGAATTACAATAGTCCAGCCTAGAGGAAATAAATGCATGAATTAGTTTTTCAGCATCACTCTGAGACAAGACCTTTCTAATTTTAGAGATATTGTGCAAATGCAAAAAAGCAGTCCTACATATTTGTTTAATATGCGCATTGAATGACATATCCTGATCAAAAATGACTCCAAGATTTCTCACAGTATTACTAGAGGTCAGGGTAATGCCATCCAGAGTAAGGATCTGGTTAGACACCATGTTTCTAAGATTTGTGGGGCCAAGTACAATAACTTCAGTTTTATCTGAGTTTAAAAGCAGGAAATTAGAGGTCATCCATGTCTTTATGTCTGTAAGACAATCCTGCAGTTTAGCTAATTGGTGTGTGTCCTCTGGCTTCATGGATAGATAAAGCTGGGTATCATCTGCGTAACAATGAAAATTTAAGCAATGCCGTCTAATAATACTGCCTAAGGGAAACATGTATAAAGTGAATAAAATTGGTCCTAGCACAGAACCTTGTGGAACTCCATAATTAACCTTAGTCTGTGAAGAAGATTCCCCATTTACATGAACAAATTGCAATCTATTAGATAAATATGATTCAAACCACCGCAGTGGAGTGCCTTTAATACCTATGGCATGCTCTAATCTCTGTAATAAAATTTTATGGTCAACAGTATCAAAAGCAGCACTGAGGTCTAACAGAACAAGCACAGAAATGAGTCCACTGTCTGAGGCCATAAGAAGATCATTTGTAACCTTCACTAATGCTGTTTCTGTACTATGATGAATTCTAAAACGTGACTGAAACTCTTCAAATAGACCATTCCTCTGCAGATGATCAGTTAGCTGTTTTACAACTACCCTTTCAAGAATTTTTGAGAGAAAAGGAAGGTTGGAGATTGGCCTATAATTAGCTAAGATAGCTGGGTCAAGTGATGGCTTTTTAAGTAATGGTTTAATTACTGCCACCTTAAAAGCCCGTGGTACATAGCCAACTAATAAAGATAGATTGATCATATTTAAGATCGAAGCATTAATTAATGGTAGGGCTTCCTTGAGCAGCCTGGTAGGAATGGGGTCTAATAGACATGTTGATGGTTTGGATGAAGCAACTAATGAAAATAACTCAGACAGAACAATCGGAGAGAAAGAGTCTAACCAAATACCGGCATCACTGAAAGCAGCCAAAGATAACGATACGTCTTTGGGATGGTTATGAGTAATTTTTTCTCTAATAGTTAAAATTTTATTAGCAAAGAAAGTCATGAAGTTAAAGTTAAAGGAATACTCGGCTCAATAGAGCTCTGACTCTTTGTCAGCCTGGCTACAGTGCTGAAAAGAAACCTGGGGTTGTTCTTATTTTCTTCAATTAGTGATGAGTAGTAAGATGTCCTAGCTTTACGGAGGGCTTTTTTATAGAGCAACAGACTCTTTTTCCAGGCTAAGTGAAGATCTTCTAAATTAGTGAGACGCCATTTCCTCTCCAACTTACGGGTTATCTGCTTTAAGCTGCGAGTTTGTGAGTTATACCACGGAGTCAGGCACTTCTGATTTAAGGCTCTCTTTTTCAGAGGAGCTACAGCATCCAAAGTTGTCTTCAATGAGGATGTAAAACTATTGACGAGATACTCTATCTCCCTTACAGAGTTTAGGTAGCTACTCTGCACTGTGTTGGTATATGGCATTAGAGAACATAAAGAAGGAATCATATCCTTAAACCTAGTTACAGCACTTTCTGAAAGACTTCTAGTGTAATGAAACTTATTCCCCACTGCTGGGTAGTCCATCAGAGTAAATGTAAATGTTATTAAGAAATGATCAGACAGAAGGGAGTTTTCAGGGAATACTGTTAAGTCTTCAATTTCCATACCATAAGTCAGAACAAGATCTAAGATATGATTAAAGTGGTGGGTGGACTCATTTACATTTTGAGCAAAGCCAATTGAGTCTAATAATAGATTAAATGCAGTGTTGAGGCTGTCATTCTCAGCATCTGTGTGGATGTTAAAATCGCTCACTATAATTATCTTATCTGAGCCAAGCACTAAGTCAGACAAAAGGTCTGAAAATTCACAGAGAAACTCACAGTAACGACCAGGTGGACGATAGATAATAACAAATAAAACTGGTTTTTGGGACTTCCAATTTGGATGGACAAGACTAAGAGTCAAGCTTTCAAATGAATTAAAGCTCTGTCTGGGTTTTTGATTAATTAATATGCTGGAATGGAAGATTGCTGCTAATCCTCCGCCTCGGCCCATGCTACGAGCGTTCTGGCAGTTAGTGTGACTCGGGGGTGTTGACTCATTTAAACTAACATATTCATCCTGCTGTAACCAGGTTTCTGTAAGGCAGAATAAATCAATATGTTGATCAATTATTATATCATTTACTAACACGGACTTAGAAGAAAGAGATCTAATGTTTAATAGACCACATTTAACTGTTTTAGTCTGTGGTGCAGTTGAAGGTGCTATATTATTTTTTCTTTTTGAATTTTTCTGCTTAAATAGATTTTTACTGATTACTGGTGGTCTGGGAGCAGGCACCGTCTCTACGGGGATGGGGTAATGAGGGGATGGCAGGGGGAGAGAAGCTGCAGAGAGGTGTGTAAGACTACAACTCTGCTTCCTGGTCCCAACCCTGGATAGTCACGGTTTGGAGGATTTAAGAAAATTGGCCAGATTTCTAGAAATGAGAGCTGCTCCATCCAAAGTGGGATGGATGCCGTCTCTCCTAACAAGACCAGGTTTTCCCCAGAAGCTTTGCCAATTATCTATGAAGGCCACCTCATTATTTGGACACCACTCAGACAGCCAGCAATTCAAGGAGAACATGCGGCTAAACATGTCACTCCCGGTCTGATTGGGGAGGGGCCCAGAGAAAACTACAGAGTCCGACATTGTTTTTGCAAAGTTACACACCGATTCAATGTTAATTTTAGTGACCTCCGATTAGCGTAACCGGGTGTCATTACTGCCGACGTGAATTACAATCTTACCAAATTTACGCTTAGCCTTATCCAGCAGTTTCAAATTTCCTTCAATGTCGCCTGCTCTGGCCCGGAAGACAATTGACTATGGTTGCTGGTGTCGCTAACTTCACATTTCTCAAAACAGAGTCGCCAATAACCAGAGTTTGATCCTCGGTGGGTGTGTCGCCGAGTGGGGAAAAACGGTTAGAAATGTGAACGGGTTGGTGGTGTACACGGGGCTTCTGTTTAGAACTACGCTTCCTCCTCACAGTCACCCAGTCGGCCTGCTTTCCCGGCTGCTCGGGATCTGCCGGAGGGGAACTAACGGCGGCTAAGCTACCTTGGTCCGCACCAACTACAGGGGCCTGGCTAGCTGTAGAATTTTCCAAGGTGCGGAGCCGAGTCTCCAATTCGCCCAGCCTGGCCTCCAAAGCTACGAATAAGCTACAATTATTACAAGTACCATTACTGCTAAAGGAGGCCGAGGAATAACTAAACATTTCACACCCAGAGCAGAAAAGTGCGGGAGAGACAGGAGAAGCCGCCATGCTAAACCGGCTAAGAGTTAGTAGCTGCGCTAAGCTAGCGGATTCCTAAAACACACAAAGTGAATAATGTGTAAATAATTTAGAGGTGATTCAGCAGAGGGAGTGCTTTAGTTAAGGCACGTGAAGATTACACTGTGAAACAAATCGTTATCCAGTTAACTAGATCAATCTAACTGCGCAGATTAAACAGCTAACAGATACAGCAAAACACCGCTGTGCTCCGGAACAGGAAGTGATACAATACCGCAGTGACAGCCAACCACCAGTAGAGGCAAGCAATCAGGCAAAGGTGACGTTGCTGGACGTCACCTTCGTAGTTGTTCGACTTCATGCTGGTATAAGGTCCAGGTTTCACTTCCTTACAGTAACAAAGGCGTCAAACAGTGATTGTAAATGCTGACCGCAGTAGCTATGGCGAGGTCGGCTCTGTTGAGGCCAGTGGCGGCACCAAGGGGGGGCTTGGGGTGGCTTAAGCTCCCCCAATAATGAGCCAAGCCCACCCTCAGGCCCCCCAATAATTCTGCCAATAATGTGAATAGCAACTAACATATTTGTGGATCTCAACTGCAGTTTTGCGCTGAGAATGTCTCAATATTGTGTAACTGAGCAAAATGTGCATTGATACCACATTTTAGAGGAGCACGGGTGACTAAAACATATACCTTGGTATTTATAAACCAATTTACTATATATTGTTCATTTCGATGACATTTTGTGGAGCCTCTCCATCTTTTACCCCAGCCCCCCCCAACAAAAATTTCCTGGCGCCGCCACTGGTTGAGGCAGCACCACAGCAGAGGGTAAAGATTTTATTCAGAGTACGACATCACCTGGGGAAATCGTTCCGAGGATCAAAGAGGATGAGTTCTGTGTCACTGAACTCTCTGTGTCACTGAACTCTGTGGTTCGTATGGCTCAACAACTAAGAAGTCTAGATTGATCATCTAAAGCATGGATTGATCAGCAAAATATTTGATTGATTGATATGAATAACTTCATGATGCCTTTTGTTCTTTTTAATAATTCATTTACTTTCCAGAGCAAACATTTGATTTTTTTGTATCATTGTATCTTCTGTATTTTCTTTGCCATGTTTCTCACTGTACTTACACGTGAAATTATTGAGTTTTGCTCAGTTACTTTATTACGTTAAACTGCTATGTAGCATATGTGTTAACATGTCATACTGAAAATGCTATTTTGGGAGAAAAGCATGTACTTCAGCAAAATGAGGAGAAGTAAACGTATTTTAACAGTTTTTTGGATTTTTTTTTTTTTTAATAAGTAACATGGCCTCATGAAGCCAAAACACACATGCAGACTTTTGTTGGTGATGTTTTGCATTCATCACATCAGTGTGTGATACTCTGGAAGACAGAATGTCTGTATTGGTGAGCTTCAGTACACGTCACCTCCGGCATCGTGGCGAATCCAAAGGTGAAAATTCATACTTCCACAACTGTCGGTGAAAACTCGCTCAGGGCTGCATGCTGTTCTATTAAAATCAGGTTTTGTTTTGTCTCTAACTTGCTTCTATCAGCCAGCTGACGGTCGTCATCGTCTGGAACGATTATACACCAAGCTGACCTGAAATGAACCTTTGTACATTAAACTGAATTTATTGACGAGTCTGATCCCTTTGAGAAGTGACCAAATGAATGAGTTTGGTGATGTTTTCATCACCCAAACATGTCCACCAGAGGGCGCTGGGGTACTGCCTGACCTTGAGAATAATGTCTGTGTAGACCGTTTTGGTGGAAGGAATCATTTGTGAAGTTTTGAAAAATGTTTCCTTTTCAGTTTGTGTTGTGTGGGCCACTGAAGAGGAGGTACTGCTGGCCCACCACCACCAGAGGGCGCCCTGCCTGAAGTGCAGGCTTCAGGCACGAGAGGGCGCTGCCGCCTCTCAGGAACAGTCGGGGTGACAGCTGTCACTCATCCACTATGACAGCTGTCACCAATCATCAACTCATCAACCGCTCCATATAAGCTGGAAGGCATCTCCACCCCGCTGCCGAGATATCGTTTGCCTTTGGAGGTATATTCTCAGCCGTATTCAGTAGGTGCTACTGTTGCTGGTTTATTGTGGTCCCGTTTTGGAGGTGGAGGTGTCTTACCCACCATTAAGGAACTGTCGCTACTTATATTTGCTGGGTGTACACACACCCACACATAACTGTTTCTGCTTCCTGCCAGCAGTACCAGATCCGACAGCCGGAGACGGTGGCCACCTGGGGACTCGGAACTTGGCGGCTCCAGTATTCTCTGGGTTCGGTGGCAGTGGAACTCGTGTGGGATCCGGCTCTTCTCTGGATGGACGTCTTCTATCCTCAAGCCTGCCCACACGTCACCTTAGTACATTTGACTCTGTTCAAATTCTGTATTTGTCTGTATTTCGTTGTGCACGCTTCACAACAGTAAAGTGTTGTATTTTTGGCTCATCTATTGTCCGTTCATTTGCGCCCCCTGTTGTGGGTCTGTGTCACAACACTTTCCCAACAGTTTGTTTTTAATAGATATTTGAGAAATCTTGTGGTCATTTTCACAAACAAGTCATCAGTTTGATGTTTGGTCAAACCAGTATGATGGCACAATCACATTATAACACAATACACACATTGAAAACTTTCTCTCCAATTTGAATATAAGTTGGGTTTCTTTTTAGGAACAAATCCAATTTTTCCCTCAAAACAGGAGAAGATTTGATATCGGCAACCCCCCCCCCCTGCTGGATTATACTGATTAATTGTTTTTGAAAGCCCCTGATCAGTATCTCAAGAAAGTCAGTGCACCTGTACACCAGTACACACTCACACACATATATAAGCCACACACACACACATATATATAAGCCCCTGGTTCAGATTGTAAACTGTCTATAGGCTGTCAGACGGTAGAGGCTGAAATAAAGGAAAGTAAAATCTATAAAACAATGCAAAAAGTATAAAGTGTGCTCAAATGGTTGATTTTTTTTTGTGTGTGTGTATTTGAATATATTGATAGGGCAACACGGTGGCTTAGTGGTTAGCACTGTTGCCTCACAGCGAGGTTGTGGGTTCGATTCCCATGGCCTTTCTGTGTGATGTTTGCATGTTCTCCCCGTGTTTGCGTGGGTTTCCTCCCACATACAAAGACATGCGGGTTAGGTGGATTGGGATCTTTAAAATTGTCCGTAGGTGT
This sequence comes from Thalassophryne amazonica, assembly GCF_902500255.1. NCBI lineage: Eukaryota > Metazoa > Chordata > Actinopteri > Batrachoidiformes > Batrachoididae > Thalassophryne > Thalassophryne amazonica. The sequence continues at coordinate 139,436,177 of NC_047106.1, forward strand.
GTGTGTGGGTGTGTCTGTGTTTGTTTGTCTATTTGTGGCCCTGCAACAGACTAGCGTCCTGTCCTGGGTGTACCCCGCCTCGCGCTCTATGACTGCTGGGATAGGCTCCAGCCCCCCGCGACCCTTAATTGGACTAAGCGGTAGAAGATGGATGGATGGATGAATATATTGGTCATTTTATTTAAACTTTTTATGCGGTAGCAATGATCAGATGTGTGCTTGTGATCGTTTCTGATCACAAGCACACATCTGAGTAATAAATACTTACTTATGAGGTTCTGAATAATCAGGTCCCATCTTATCTTAGGGACCTCTTAGTACCATATCACCCCAATAGAGCACTTCACTCTCAGACTGCAGGCTTACTTGTAATTCCTAGGGTTTTTAAGAGTAGAATGGGAGGCAGAGCCTTCAGCTTTCAGGCTCCTCTACTGTGGAACCAGCTCCCAATTCGGATCAGGGAGACAGACACCCTCTGTACTTTTAAGATTAGGCTTAAAACTTTCCTTTTTGCTAAAGCTTATAGTTAGGGCTGGATCAGGTGACCCTGAACCATCCCTCAGTTATGCTGCTATAGACTTAGACTGCTGGGGGGTTCCCATGATGCACTGTTTCTTTCTCTTTTTGCTCTGTATGCACCACTCTGCATTTAATCATTAGTGATTGATCTCTGCTCCCCTCCACAGCATGTCTTTTTCCTGGTTCTCTCCCTCAGCCCCAACCAGTCCCAGCAGAAGACTGCCCCTCCCTGAGCCTGGTTCTGCTGGAGGTTTCTTCCCGTTAAAAGGGAGTTTTTCCTTCCCACTGTTGCCAAGTGCTTGCTCATAGGGGGTCGTTTTGACCGTTGGGGTTTTTCTGTAATTATTGTATAGCTTTTGCCTTACAATATAAAAGCGCCTTGGGGCAACTGTTGTTGTGATTTGGCTCTATATAAATAAAATTGATCTGATTTGATTTAAATAAAATAAATAAAACATTTAAATAAATATATAAATAAAAAAATTAATAAATAGATAAATAAATGAATAATCTGGATTGACTGTTTAATAAATAAATTAATGTTGTTTGTCATAAATGAAAGGTTATATTTACTTGCTATTTACTGGTCGCTGGACCACGCACGTCTCGCAGTGTTATCATGGCCACGTCAAAGTACATTTCTATCCAGGATACAAGCGGAAATACTGGTGGTTACAAAAACAGTTGTGTTTTCTAAGTCGGCTAAGAGGAGATTAAGACTGAATTCCCGACAATATCTAGATTCTGTGCACATTGGCATCACCTGACAGTTTTCACATGTGCACCAGTCAGTTTTGTTGAGCCGATTCTGCTCCTCCCGATCTGCCTCCGCAAACACCACATTATCGCCAACTTCATCCACTTCTCCCTCTTCTAAATCAAAGGCTTCAAGGTTATTTTCTAAAGCCTTGGGGCAACTGTTTGTTGTGATTTGGCGCTATATAAAAAAATTGATTGATTGATTATTTTCTGAAATGGATATGACTGGTTCAAACACATACGCCTGTGGTACCTTTGGCACTGAATCAACTTCCAATTCCGACTCGTCTGCCAACATGTTTCACGCGTCGTGAACAAACCGGCAAGAGTTTTTGCGGTGAGCCAACCCAGTGACATCGCACATGGAGTGGCATCACTATGGCGGCGCTCAAGTTAAAAATGTCGTTGCAGTGAGAAATAAGCTTATTTTCTGCATTGTTAATGTTTTCAACGCCTATGGTTTTGTCTCTGCATACATATAACAATATTGTACCTAATATTTATTTTTATTTGCATAGTTTGTGTCCCCTTTAAGGAAATCTAATATAAACACGAAAGACCTTTGAGCTCAACATGTTTGATCTCAAAACTCCGGATTTCATGAAAAATAAGTGCAATATTAAAAGCACCAAAGAGCTCTGAACTCATCGCTTTGATGTTTGAATTCCAGAATTTACTTGAAAAAAAAATTCTAAAATTACATTCCTTTTGACCTTAGACTTCTGGGATTCACTTGAAATAATTCTAATATTAAAACCAGCAAAGGCCTTTGACCTCATCTCTTTTTATGTTTGAATTCTGGAATTCACTTGAAAGAATTCTAACATAAAAACACAAAAGAGCACTGATTTCTTGCTATTGATCAGTGGTGGGCACAGATAACCAAAAAATTAACTTCAATAACAGATAATCAGATAACTGAAAAGTTATCTTTGATAAAGATAAAACGATAAACGACCCAAAAATGTATCGGAAGTTACAGATAACCGATAAATTCCAATATTGTCTCTGGCACATTTGCAACTACTAATAAACTGAAGTTGAGTTTTAACGCCACAATGGCTTCTAGTAGTATTAAAAGTGACAACAGACCCAAACAATAAGGCCACACTTTTGCCTTTGAACATCCTGCCCCCTGCTGGAAGCTCTTGCATACTATACAGCTTCCAGCACAGAGGCACCCTGAGAGCAGCCATAAAGCCCAGCTCTCTACCAATCACAACACTCTGGTCAGGCGGAGGTCTTGGAAAATAAAGCAGTGCTGACTTATGGTTTTGATTTATAAATAACATTAATACCGATAGAATAACTCCATTAATGTCAATTCTGTCATTTGCTTTCTGGCAGAAAGACAACAAATACAGTATAATTTGTCAGCATTAAGCAACAAGAAAAGAGGAGAAATACTAAGAAGATCGCCAGCCCCTAGCCCCAAGCTTCACTAAAAGTCCCAGATTTTAGATAAAGTTGAGGTCCACCCTCTTTACTAATAAAATGAATTTAAAAGGGTAGAAAACATAGTACCATACTATGCCAGGATGCTAGCCGGTCCGTTAACAATTTTATAGCCTAGTACCAGAACCTTAACATCTGATCTCACAGGGACAAGAAACCAGTGAAGAGATGCCAAAATGGGTGTAATGTGGTCAAACTTTCTGCTTCCAGTCAAAAATCTGGCAGCAGCATTTTAAACCAATTGGAGAGCCCTAATGCTGGATTGGGGTAAACCAGAAAATAGAATGAATACATGAATGAATTACTTTATTTGGCAGCACACACACACACACACACACATATACTTAACAACAAAGACAAGAAGAATATCTCATTAAACAAAACAAAAAACAAAGCAAAACTCAGCCATTTTTCAGTTTTTGAGTTTTTTGCGGCCGCAGGCGTGTAGGCTGAAGCAAAAGCTTATAAACACCCACCCCTTTTACCATTTGGTATACTCGTATACACATACAGGTGCTGGTCATATAACTAGAATATCATGAAAAAGTTGATTTATTTCAGTAATTCCATTCAAAAAGTGAAACTTGTGTATTATATTCATTCCATACAGACTGATATATTTCAAGTGTTTATTTCTTTTAATTTTGATGATTATAACTGCCAACTAATGAAAATCCCAAATTCAGTATATCAGAAAATTAGAATATTGTGAAAAGGTTGAATATTGAAGACACCTGGTGTCAGACTCTGATCAGCTAATTAGCTCAAAACACCTGCAAAGGCCTTTAACTGGTCTCTCAGTGTAGTTCTGTAGGCTACACAATCATGGTGAAGACTGCTGACTTGACGTCTTGTCTGGGCTAAAGACAAAAAGGACTGGACTGCTGCTGACTGGTCCAAAGTTATGTTCTCTCATGAAAGTAAATTTTAGCTTTCCTTTGGAAATCAAGGTCTCAGAGTCTGGAGGAAGAGAGGAGAGGCACAGAATCCACGTTGCTTGAGGTCCAGTGTAACGTTTCCACAGTCAGTGATGGTTTGGGTGCCATGTCATCTGCTGGTGTTGGTCCACTGTGTTTTCTGAGGTCCAAGGTCAACGCAGCCATCTACCAGGAAGTTGTAGAGCACTTCATGCTTCCTGCTGCTGACCAACTTTATGGAGATGCAGATTTCATTTTCCAGCAGGACTTGGCACCTGCACACAGTGCCAAAGCTACCAGTACCTGGTTTAAGGACGATGGTATCCCTGTTCTTAATTGGTCAGCAAACTCGCCTGACCTTAACCTCATAGAACATCTATGGGGTATTGTGAAGAGGAAGATGCGACACACCAGACAGAAGAGCTGAAGGCCACTATCAGAGCAACATGGGCTCTCATATGACCTGAGCAGTGCCACAGACTGATTGACTCCATGCCACGCCGCATTGCTGCAGTAATTCAAGCAAAAGGAGCCCCAACTACGTATTGAGTGCTGTACATGATCATACTTTACATGTTTATACTGTTCAGTTGGCCAACATTTGTAAAAATCCTTTTTTTTGTATTGGTCTTAAGTAATATTCTAAATTTCCAAGGTACTGAATTTGGGATTTTCTTTAGTTGTCAGTTATAATCATCAATATTAAAAGAAATAAACATTTGAAATATATCAGTCTGTGTGTAATGAATGAATGAATATAATATACAAGTTTCACTTTCTGAATGGAATTACTGAAATAAATCAAATTTTTCATTATATTCTAATTATATGACCAGCATCTGTACATTCTGTGCATTAAATTACAGTAATTGTTTATTTTAAAAACTTTTTGCCCTTTGTTCGCTCAGCTCTTTGTCGTGGTGCCTTGGTGAACTCTATATTGTGACTTAAGTGTCACGTTTGTTATTTAAAAAAACAATTATCTGACTTTAATAACTTAGCTTTGTAAAGATAAGTTTTGTTGTTATTTTCATGGCATATTTAAATGTTTTATACTTATTATTTAAACAATAAGATGTTTCTTTAAAAAAGGCATTAACCCATGTGATCAAAAAAGTACAAATTTTAGCATCCAGTCAAATTTAGTTCACCCGGACTGATGATTTAAAGACTTTAGTAGTTGTTTGCAGTTATCAAACGTAGGTTTACAGTGTTTAAACTTAATATTCTACTCTGTACCAAAACATTATCACTTTACATATTTACATTTACCTTGTATAGCCACTTTGGACTGAAGCTAAACTTAATCTCCTCATTTAGTCTCCGCCATCTTTCTCCTCGCGCTTGGTTCGCCTTTGTTTTTTTTGTTTGTTTTTTCTTGTGTCAAGTTACATTCCGGTATCGTCTCTTTCAACAAACGTCCGGGTTGACAGGAAATACAAAAATAAAAGCATGATCAACGTCTAATAGACATTAACTCACCATGCAGTCATCACAATAATGGTTAGTTTGCTCATACGTCACACACGTTGGACAGAAGAAACGCTTGTCTGCGCAAACATCACGCACGTTGAACAGAAGAAACAAGACCTCAGAAGGAACAAGACGCAAACACAGACTGCTCCTCCTAAAAAGCATATTTATTAACCAAAGACACTCGTTTTGAATTCATTTCTGCTACAACTGAGAGGAAGTTGAAAAAACAACATCAGAAGTGAACTTTGAAGACAAAACAGAGGTGAGCTGTTACTGTAATTCATTTTAGTGTTTGAAAATATAATATGAAGATAAATTGTGACTATTAATCCTGACAAGTCATGTTTTTGATAAAGATGATGTACGTGTGCGCGTGTGGAGCCCACAGTTTTTCATATATCCTTATGAATTTTTTACTGAAGATTCATATCCTGATAGGCAAGTGATTCAATTATCAAGGTCATAGGTTAAAGGGAAAAGTCAGGAAAAATCTTAGAAAATTGTAAAAATCCCTATCCTTTAACACTGAATGAATTTTAAAAAATTCATAACTGTCAAAAAAGATCAAATTTCTCTAATATTTGAGAGGATTATGTAGGATGGTATATTTTATTGGCTGACAAAGTTGATCTGGATATGATCCAGATTACAGATTTTGTGTCCATTTACATTTAACATTTAAAACTCCATTTAATGTATATTTTACATTATATCTTTATTAAACATGCTCCAATCAATCTCATATTTGAAAGTGAGGTGCAGACTGGCACTCACTATCACCTGACAGAGTTTAATCTGGATCTGATCTGGAATGTGGATTTTGTGGACATTTTAATATAATATCGAAAAGCCCATTTAATGTATATTTCACATTATATCTTTATCAAACATGCCTCAATCACTCTCATATTTGAAAGTGAGGTGCAGACTGGCACTCACTATCACTTGACAGAGTTTGATATGGATCTGATCTGGATTGTGGATTTTGTGGCCATTTAAATTTAACATTGTAAACCCCATTTAATGTATATTTTACATATCTTTATCAATCGCCTGACAGACTTTGATATGGATCTGATCTAGATTGTGGATTTTGTGGACATTTGAATTTAATATTGAAAAGCCCATTTGGTGGACATTTTGCATTATATCCCAATCAAAAGCGCCTCAGTCACTCTCTTTTGTGACAATGAGGTGCAAACTGGAACTCTCAATGAACAAAGTTTGATTTGCATGTGATCCGTATTGCAAATTTAGCAGATATTTGATTTTAACATTGAAAAGCCCTTTTGATCTATATTTTGTATCATATTTTAGCTTATGAAAAGCCCCTTCGAATTTCACTTTTCAAGATATGAATTGATTGAATTGGAAACTAGTGTTGGTGGAGGTTTGTGCTCCAAGATTGCGGTGCTCAAGTTTTGTGCATGATTTTGTTGGATATGATACAGATTCATCATCTATGTTGTTTGTTGATCACAGTGCAGCTTTTTGTTCATTTTAGATTTTGTTGAACAGAACTGAAAATTACTTTGGTTTGTTTGGCCAAGTTCTGCTGAGATCTTACCTGTCAGGTCAAACTCTCTCTAAATTTCCACAGAAAACAAGGTTCTGTTCTCGGTCCACTGCTGCTCTTTCTGCATGTTGCACTTGCTGATCAGATTGCATTGATGCTCATTGTCATTTTGATCACCTGCAGATGGACCTGCCTGTTTTTGTGTTGAAAACTGGAGATTTGTGTGTCAGTTGCTGAAACACTGATTTATGCTTTTGTGTTCTCAACAACTGATTACTGTCTTGAATTATTTTCTGGGTTAAAATTACCACATAAAATCAAAAGAAGGCTTTAGATCAGCCGTTCTCAGAGTGATCCGTGGTCCACTGGTGGTCTGTGCCCGCCCCCTAGTGGTCATTGAGTATATTGGAAAAATACCACATTTTAAATTAATATATTCTCACTTAAAAGTGTTTCTCAACCTGTTTAAAAGTGACTTCAGTGTCAAATGTGTAGTAATATACTGTTGTAATGTAGTGATAGAAGGGTAAGCAGACCTGTTGTTTTTGGATACTTTAGGGAGTTCGGTGGTCCTCCAAATTATTTTTATTGGTGAAGTGATCATTGGTCTGAAAGAGTTTGAGAATTGGTTGTCCATCCTCATTTCTAAGGGAACATATCCAGCCTTACGTACCATCTCGTGCACTGTGGTTTCAGGATGGTTTCTCTGCAGAAATCAGCAGCATGTAGAGTTTCGCTACTTTGTAATAACCTGCCAGTGGAGATTATATATATATATATATATATCCAGCCTCAGCAGACTGTGACCGACACAAAAATGAATGATGACTTTCTCCGAGGGGTCGCTGTACCCAGGTAGGGGTCAGTTAAAGGCGGTAAAACTTAGTGCCTTCAACTTCACCCTTGTTTCATTCAGGATCACCAGAGTAGATCTTCCAGTCAGTTTGGCACAAGTTTTACACCAGAAGCCTTTCCTCACACAACATGGAAAATGGGCAGGAGTGGCTTTGAACTGGGAACCTTCCTCAGTGCAAACAAGCGCACTAACTGCTTGGCCAACCAGGAAATGACAAAATGGTGAAAAATGAAAAACATTCCAACCATGTTGTCCATCACATTATTTTTTTGATGCTACAGATTCTACAAGGTCATCTTTTGTTAGATTCTACAAAATATAACATATTTTAGCAAATAACGTTATAATTAAGGAGAAGAGACTTGAACATGAACATGAGACTTGAATATGTGAACATGATTGGAGCATTGTTAAATTTGGACCACTGTAATCCTTAATCAACCCCTACCTGGCTGAAACCACCCTTTCCACATGTCAATCATACATTTTTGTTTATGTCAGTGACCTAAGGTGATGACTGGATGTTTTGGGTTCCAGGTGTTTTTAGAGGATCCTTAGTTCCTGTCTGAGCGGTGACTTAATGAGACTCAGATGCGGAGGATCACTTGCATTGTGGGGCAGCGTCACTGCAGAGTTTTGTCCATCTGTTGTGTTTCTCTGGACATGATCCAGCACACAGGTGCCTCAGTGTTGAGGAGTCCAGTGGCTGGAGAAGGTCAAGGACACGCCCACCTTTGACCTGACTGTAAAATGTACATGGTTACTTTGGTGAGGTGGCGATGGACCGGTTGTCTGCCTGGGTGGTTACTATCCAGGTGGTTCAGGAGTGTGTGGATGTGGCCACACCCAGCACCAGCACATGCTCTGACATCAGTTTTTATTTATAAATGTCATCGTTTTGATCAGGGCCGGCCCAAGGCTTTATGGGGCCTTAAGCAGAATTTCATTTGGGGGCCCTCCTACCATCACCTCAGCACCAGATGCCTCATTATTCCATAGGCTACACCAGGGGTGGCCAAGTTCAGTACTCGAGAGCCACATTCCTGACACTCTTAGTTGTCTCCCTGCTCCAACACACCTGAATCCAATGAAAGGCTCATTAAAAGTCTGCTAACGAGTCTTCATTGGATTCAGGTGTGTTGGAGCAGGGAGACAACTAAGAGTGTCAGGAATGTGGCTCTCGAGGACCGAACTTAGCCACCCCTGGGCTACACTGTTATGTGTGTAACGTACCCACAATCATTAGCATTATTTGTAATTATCTTACATCATACAGGTGTCATTCTTGACATACAGAGTGATGTATAAGTATGGCTCATTAATTTAACTATTTAAAATTAACATCAGCAGGCAGGAGACTGCATTTATAGTAAACACGTTAAATAGTTGAATTTCTTTCAGATGTGCAATGGTGTGCAAAATGTTCAATATCCAAATACAAAATAGAATCAAATGACATTCACATTATCTTACAGAAAAATAAAGTTGTAATCAAAATTAAATACTTAAAAAATAAATACAATACTTAAATAATCTCACTATCAAATGGCTTCGCCAAAATCCGGTCCACAACATTCAAATTGTCTGCCATTATGTGCAGAGTGCTTTGTGACGGTGGAGGAGCTCTGCAGCACCCGCTGCTCGGTAGGGACAGAAACTGCGATAGAAGTCAGTCTCCAAACACAAGAAGCTACAAAAAAAAAAAAAAAACCCCACCAGAAATAGATGCTCGATTTGTCGCTAGTCGTTTTTAACAAAGAAAACAACTCAGAACAGAATGAAAATGCTCCCACGGATGTTTACACCAAAAGATCGCTGATTCGCTCATTTCGCTGTCAATCAAAAAAGGGCCAGCCGAGGCCAGCCCACTGCCCCATAGACCCCCAGACACGCTGTGCGTCCGATGGGCGGGACAAAGCCCAGCATTTATCCAATGACTCGAGTCGTTTCGCTGCTCTCTTGTGTCGCTATTGAAGTTAAAGCGCTGTGAAGCTGCGGGTTAGAGTGAGAGGAAAGCCGCGTCGTTACCAGTGATAAGAAGCTGATTCTGAACAAAAGTTGAGCGCGTTGTAGCGCATATTTAGTCAATGACATGTACACACAACAGTATATATTTGATCACTTATTTTTTGACATTTTAGGGGAAGCTGAGCTTCACTTGCAGTCTTAGAGGAAACGCCTCTGACTTTAAGACACCTAAAGCACTTTACACCTAAACGAACGGAGCATTTCGCAAATAATGACAACAAAAATTGTAATACTGCAAACCTACCTTTGTCTTGTTTTTTCTCGTCTTCCAACTTCTTCTTTTTTCTTTTCTCCGCTCCAGAGGGATCATTTCTTTTCTGAGACATGACTTGCACTGACTTCATTCCTCACGATTAGTCATCGACCACCTGACATCTAAATTTGCCCAACGGTGGCAGCAGCCAACAGGAGGCATCAATTAACCTAGTATTGGTATTTTGTCAAAATGAATTTATTTTTTTCGGATGTAATACAATTTCGTTTAAATTATTCAATATTATTTTAACTTCATGTATATATTTACTTTTTTATCACAACGTCTCGGTGCTCTCGGGGCCCCCTGGTGGCGTGGAGGCCCTAAGCGACCGCGTAGTTGGCGTATGCCTTGGGCCGGCTCTGGTTTTGATTTGTAATCTGTTATTCATGTTTAAATGTTAAACTTTTGCATTTATTTATTTTTTTATTAATTTGTAATTTTGTGTCTTAAAAGTGTTCCAGAATTAAAATGATGTGGTTTTGTTGTGTTCAGGTTCCAGAAGTCATCATGGATTCTTCAAAGGCTTTTGTCTTCAAGGTGTTGAACCTCGATGGTGAACTCCACCCGTTCACCCGTTCAGTGAGGTGGGTGGCGTCCTGAAGGAGTCTTACTTTGATATTTTATTGAAGGAGATGATGCAGGGAGACCAGGGGGATGTTCCACAAAGCCTGATCAACCTATCCCATGAATAAATCCTGAACTCCGGCTTGTGTGAACCTGACGCAACGTCAGTTCCACAACACCAGTTATCAATTTACTCAATCAGCTCAGAATTTAATAAACGAGTGACGTGCGCACTCACGGCCAAACTATAAAGACATCATCAACTGAGCGTCCAAACTGTTATAACGGTGAACACTGTGAGTCCGTCATTTCACATTCAGTGTCGTCCTTCATGATCCCACAGCCAACATGATTATTAACGCTAATGACACAAAGAAGATGCAGATACCACACCAGAAGGGGGCGCCATCGTGTAGCACTGACAAAACACCAGTCATCCTGAACGTATCCGACCCCGGAGCAGGTTATGTTCAGAGCACCTGTTCCCACAGTCACCAACCAAGTCTGAGGTTTTTGGAAAAGAAAATCTGATTTTAATTTTACTTCTTAATGTGAGTTGAGGTGTCGATAAAAGTGACTAAATCCACTTTGTGGAACACCCCCAGGGGTCACCACCTCCGGTCTTTGAGGTCACCTGCCCTGCATGTTTTCCAGCCCTCCCTGCTCCACCCACTGCTATTTAACTCTGTCAGGTGTGCTCAGCCAATCAAGGGCGAGGAAAAACCAGAGTCGACAAATCAGCTGTGACTACAGCAGGGAAACGTTCAGATAACACTGGCAGGTGACCTCAGGGACCAGAGTTTGTGACCCCTGCACTTTACAAACAAAAACACAACAAAAAGAAGGGGGTGGAGCATCCTGACCCGACAAGTGTTTCCCAAAGTGTGGACCACAGCCCCCTGATAAACCATGAGAGGTCATTAAAAAATTCTCATGTTTAATAAACATCCCAAAAGTCCCTCAGAGCTGAAAGGATCATTTTAAAGTTCTGTGACATAAGTCACAAAATCAAAACATTTTGAGTGAGACAATGAGGTTTTGTCATTTTTTAAATTAAAGATGCAATCTTTGTTATTTTTGTTGACTTGAGAAAAAAGTTTCAGCTTTTAAAAACTGAAGCATTACCCTTTTAAAAAAAGTTATTCAAAAATTTTGACAGGCTAACTGTTAGCATTCATACAGACAGCAAACAAAGCACTGCTGCTAGCTTAGCTTGTAGCCCAGTATACGAGGTCTGCTAGAAAAGTATCTGACCTTATTATTTTTTGCAAAAACCTGATGGATCTGAATCAAGCGTGCTTGCATGAGCCAACCTTGAACCTTCGTGTGCATGCGTGAATTTTTTTCCTGCCTGTTGATAGCGTCAGTTGCTGGCGAGCAGCATTTGCGTGAGGTCGTGTGTAGTGCTCTCGGCCGCTTTTCATTGCAAGGAAAATGACGGAACGACTGCGGCAGCGCTACTGCATCAAATTTTGCCAGAAACTGGGCGACAGCCAGGTGGAAACCATTCGGAAGATTCAGACGGCTTTCGGTGATGATGCTATGGGCATCACACAGATTAAGGAGCGGTACAACCGGTTTAAAGACGTCCACACAACGGTGGAGAGTGAGCCGCGCTCCGGTCAGCCATCAACATGCTGAAATGACCAGGTCATTTCCAAAGTGAGCGCTGTGGTGATGCGGGACCATCGTGTGACTATCCGAGAAATTGCGGAAGAGGTGGACATCAGCACTTTTTCAGCACATTCCATTGTGACTGAAGATTTGGCCATGAAAGAGTGGCGGCAGAATTCGTGACGAAGCTGCTGCCGGCGGAGCAAAAGCAACTTCGTGTTGAAGTCTCACAGGACATGCTGGACTCCACAAGCAGTGACCCCAACTTCATGAACACCATAATCACTGATGACGAGTCCTGGGTGGACAGGTACGACCCGGAAACCAAATTCCAGTCATCACAGTGGAAGCATTCCACGTCACCAAGACCAAAGAAGGCCCACCAAGTGTGCAGCAACATCAAAGTGATGCTGACTGTTTTCTTTGACTCCCGCGGTGTGGTACACCATGAGTACGCACCACAGGGTCAAACAGTCACCAAAGAGTACTACAGGGATGTCCTCCGTCACCTACGTGATGCTGTGCGGCGCAAGAGTTGTGGTCAACAGGAAATTGGCGCCTCCATCACGACATTGCTCCAGCACATTCCTCGCACTTGATTCAGACTTTTTTGACGATAAACCAGACTCCTGTGGTTCAACAGGCTCCTTACTCTCCTGATATGGCCCCTTGCGACTTCTGGCTGTTCCCCAAACTCAAGAGGCCATCGGAAGGAATGCGATTTCAGACAAGAGAGGACATTATGGCTGCAACAACAGCCAACCTAAACTCCATTTCGAAAGAGGCTTTCTTGGAATGCTTCCAACAATGGCAGCACCACTGGGAGAAGTGTGTGGAGTCCCAAGGAGACTACTTTGAGGGTGATTAGGTTTCCAACGCTCCAGGTATGCCAGTTTTTTTCCCCGGGCAAAGGTCTGATACTTTTCTAACATACCTCGTATAAAGCTTTATTTTTCTTTATTTTTTCCTGGAGCACACAGCTCCTCCATCATTATTGAAAAATTGCTTCAAAGACAACCTGCACACATTGAGTAACACAAGCGCCAAGTTCTGAAGTTTCGTGCCCCGCTCGGTAAACATCGGCCGTCTTCGGCTAAAGCATACTCGTCACCACCGAGAGAACATGCAGGTTTAAGATGTGTACGTTTAAAATGGCTTCCGCTGAAACCGCCATCCTCCGAATGGTTTGTCCTGACACTCCCACAACCCACCTGGGGATTAGACTCTCCCAAAGTTAAAATGCACAAGGAAACCGTGACCACCAAAATAAACAGGAAATGCAGGAGAAAAGACAGAACACTGACAACATAAAGAAGCAAACCCAGGAACCATCACAAGGGGGAGCAAGAGGGCAAGGACAGACAGGAATTATCAATCAATCAATCAACTTTTTTCTTATATAGCGCCAAATCACAACAAACAGTTGCCCCAAGGCGCTCCATATTGTAAGGCAAGGCCATACAATAATTATGAAAAACCCCAACGGTCAAAACGACCCCCTATGAGCAAGCACTTGGCCACAGTGGGAAGGAAAAACTCCCTTTTAACAGGAAGAAACCTCCAGCAGAACCAGGCTCAGGGAGGGGCAGTCTTCTGCTGAGACTGGTTGGGGCTGAGGGAGAGAACCAGGAAAAAGACATGCCGAGAAGGGGGGCAGAGATCGATCACTAATGATTAAATGCAGAGTGATGCATACGGAGCAAAAAGAGAAAGAAACAGTGCATCATGGGAACCCCCCACAGTCTACGTCTAAAGCAACATAACCAAGGGATGGTCCAGGGTCACCCGATCCAGCCCTAACTATAAGCCTTAGCGAAAAGGAAAGTTTTAAGCCTAATCTTAAAAGTAGAGAGGGTATCTGTCTCCCTGATCTGAATTGGGAGCTGGTTCCACAGGAGAGGAGCTGAAAGCTGAAGGCTCTGCCTCCCATTCTACTCTTACAAACCCTAGGAACTACAAGTAAGCCCGCAGTCTGACAGCGAAGCGCTCTAATGGGGTAATATGGTACTACGAGGTCCCTAAGATAAGATGGGACCTGATTATTCAAAACCTTATAGTAAGAAGAAGAATTTTAAATTCTATTCTAGAATTAACAGGAAGCCAATGAAGAGAGGCCAAACACGGGTGAGATATGCTCTCTCCTGCTAGTCCCCGTCAGTACTCTAGCTGCAGCATTCTGAACCAACTGAAGGCTTTTTAGGGAACTTTTAGGACAACCTGATAATAATGAATTACAATAGTCCAGCCTAGAGGAAATAAATGCATGAATTAGTTTTTCAGCATCACTCTGAGACAAGACCTTCTGATTTTAGAGATATTGCGTAAATGCAAAAAGGCAGTCCTACATATTTGTTTAATATGCGCTTTGAATGACATATCCTGATCAAAAATGACTCCAAGATTTCTCACAGTATTACTAGAGATCAGGGAAATTCCATCCAGAGTAACGATCTGGTTAGACACCATGCTTCTAAGATTTGTGGGGCCAAGTAACAATAACTTCAGTTTTATCTGAGGTTTAAAAGCAGGAAATTAAGGTCATCCATGTCTTTATGTCTGTAAGACAATCCTGCAGTTTAGCTAATTGTGTGTATCCTCTGGCTTCATGGATAGATAAAGCTGGGTATCATCTGCGTAACAATGAAAATTTAAGCAATACCGTCTAATAATACTGCCTAAGGGAAGCATGTATAAAGTGAATAAAATTGGTCCTAGCACAGAACCTTGTGGAACTCCATAATTAACTTTAGTCTGTGAAGAAGATTCCCCATTTACATGAACAAACTGTAATCTATTAGACAAATATGATTCAAACCACCGCAGCGCAGTGCCTTTAATACCTATGACATGCTCTAATCTCTGTAATAAAATTTTATGGTCAACAGTATCAAAAGCAGCACTGAGGTCCAACAGAACAAGCACAGAGATAAGTCCACTGTCCGAAGCCATAAGAAGATCATTTGTAACCTTCACTAATGCTGTTTCTGTACTATGATGAATTCTAATTATGACACTGATTATACTTTGTTTTGGACATGAAAGAAGGAGCTGCTGTGATTTAGAGTTTTAATTAATGAGATGGATTTGTGACAAACATGGACATACGTAGGACAATTTGTAATCGCTGGCTGTGTTTGTTTGTGTCTCCAGGCTGAAAATGACCAAGGAATCCCAGAACTTGACTGTCCTCCAAACACAGAGTCAGAGAGTCCCGACAGACCAAAGGGAGATAAGAGGTTTGCCCCCGTCTACATGATTGGCCATCACGCAGCTTCCGTCCCTCACTGCACTCCTCTCTGTCCTCCTGTTTATGTCCCGCCCAATACTCCTGTCTTTCCTCCAGTTTTTGTCCCTCCCTCCACATCTGTCCATCCCCCAGTTTTGGTCCCTCCCTCCACTCTTGTCCGCCCTCCAGTTTTTGTCCCTCCCTCCACATCTGTCCATACACCAGTTTTTGTCCCTCCCTCCACTCTTGTCCGCCCTCCAGTTTTTGTTCCTCCCTCCACTCCTGTCCGTCCTGCAGTTTTTGACCCTCCCTCCACTCTTGTCCGCCCTCCAGTTTTTGTTCCTCCCTCCACTCCTGTCCGTCCTGCAGTTTTTGACCCTCCCTCCACTCTTGTCCGCCCTCCAGTTTTTGTCCCTCCCTCCACTCCTGTCCGTCCTTCAGTTTTTGTCCCTCCCTCCACTCCTGTCGATCCCCCAGTTTTTGTCCCTCCCTCCACTCTTGTCCGCCCTCCAGTTTTTGTCCCTCCCTCCACATCTGTCCATACACCAGTTTTTGTCCCTCCCTCCACATCTGTCCATACACCAGTTCATGTCCGTCCCTCCAGCTCTGCACAGACCAAACCACACAACAAAAAACCTCCCAACTCCTTCATGATTTTCCGGAAGGAGTAGCGCCCCCATGTGGTGGCACAACTTCAAGTGAAAATTGTGCCACTGTCAACAAAGTTCTGGGACAGATGGTGAGTGTTGCCTGCACACTCTTGCACGTGCATGATCTTGTGTCGGTGAGCATGTTAACCGACCATGTGTTGTCATCTGTTTGCAGTGGAATTCTCTCTCTCCACAACAAAAAGAGAAATTTCACGAGGAGCAGAGAAAAGAGAGCAAGCGCAACTATGAGGAACAGCTGGACGGAGCTCCCAGCAAGAAGGTGAGTAAACAGTCAGATCATCCATGTTGGATGTTAATGTCACACACACGTGACCCTTGACATATATGAAGTCTTATTGTGTGTTTGTTTTCTGTTTTTGTGTGCAGGTTAAAACCGTCAGGTCGTGACTGTGACTCTCAGGCAGCCTGACAACAACCAGCGCACTTTATTTTTTATGTGTTTCCAATGCGTTCCTGTTGTAAATTAAAATATTTCATGGAATTCATAGTTTTGTGTGTTTTTCTAAGAACTGACAGATCACCACAAGGTGGCAGTGGTGAGGACTTGGCAGCAGTCTTTGAAGAAAGAAACAAAAATTAACAGTTGCAATAGGACGTGAGTTTATTCAGTTCAAACAAATCAATAATAATGATAATAGAGTAATTAAATAAATAATAAACAGGGTAATAATTAGTTTTTAACTTTCCTAAAATGCTTTGATCTCTAAACCTTTAAAGAACCCACAGTGACTTCACTTTACATCATTTTCTCAACCTTAACTTCAGTTATACCCTAAGAATCAATGAACATTCAGAAAAATGTGACCAAAGTGTTTTAAAGTAAAATCCAGGAATAACATTTTTAGGACTGAAACCAAAAAGACAAGAAAATGAAAGTAAAAAGATAAATAGCAGCAAAACATCACAGTGCAACTTGATATTAAAAGCCATTTAAAATAAATAAGTCTCAAGCTTTGATGAAAAAAAGTTCTCCATCAGAAATAGTGAATAAATCAGGGGGCAACTTGTTCCACAGAAGCACAAACACACAAAGCTCATATTTTGTCCTCAGGACTTCTAAATATATTTGACCAGATGACCTCAGTGCCCTATCCAGGTCCGGATATCTTACCCCCACCCCATCCTTACGTGGGAAGGTCAGATAATACTACATGACCAGGGAATTGAGAGAATTTACACAAAAAAGGGTCAGTCACTTCAGAATGGAGGCTCTTGCTTCTATAGCCAACCTTTGGGCATCCACAAGTAGATATGTGTTCAAGATCAATCAATCAATCAATTTTTTTATATAGCGCCAAATCACAACAAACAGTTGCCCCAAGGCGCTTTATATTGTAAGGCAAGGCCATACAATAATTATGTAAAACCCCAACGGTCAAAACGACCCCCCTGTGAGCAAGCACTAGGCTACAGTGGGAAGGAAAAACTCCCTTTAACAGGAAGAAACCTCCAGCAGAACCAGGCTCGGGGGGGGCAGTCTTCTGCTGGGACTGGTTGGGGCTGAGGGAGAGAACCAGGAAAAAGACATGCTGTGGAGGGGAGCAGAGATCGATCACTAATGATTAAATGCAGAGTGGTGCATACAGAGCAAAAAGAGAAAGAAACAGTGCATCATGGGAACCCCCCCAGCAGTCTACGTCTATAGCAGCATAACTACGGGATGGTTCAGGGTCACCTGATCCAGCCCTAACTATAAGCTTTAGCAAAAAGGACAAGTTTTAAAGCCTAATCTTAAAAGTAGAGAGGGTGTCTGTCTCCCTGATCTGAATTGGGAGCTGGTTCCACAGGAGAGGAGCCTGAAAGCTGAAGGCTCTGCCTCCCATTCTACTCTTACAAACCCTAGGAACTACAAGTAAGCCTGCAGTCTGAGAACAAAGCGCTCTATTGGGGTGATAGATGATGGGAATAGGCTTTCTATCAAATGGCCTACAGTCAGTCCAGGGCGAGACCACATATAAAATAATGTTGTTTTCCACTTTGTTATCCATGTATAAATCTGGGTAGGATGAAATGGCCAATAATACTAAAGCAGACGTGCTTTGCAGGAGTGGCGGGGGGGGGGGGGGGTGTGTGTGTTCAGGTCAGGATATCTTACCCCCACCCAATCATAAGTGGGAAGGTCAAATAATCCATGACCAGGGAAGAAATTATAGATGTGAACTGAGAGAAGTTACATAAAAAAGGGGTGAGTCACTTCAGAGTGGAGGACAGTGTTGTTTCCACTCTGTCGGCCATGTTTAAATCTGGACAGGATGAAATGGGTGATAATAGTGCTGCAGACTTGCTTTGAAGGGGGTGTGGAGAATAGATGGGGGTAAGATATCCTAGAACCCCCTGCCCTAGTATCCAGGAAGGTAGAGAAACTGGGACACTGGTACTCTATACTCCCCAGCACGCCCCACAGCATACCGCGAGGGATGCGGCCATAGGCCTTTTCCAAGTCCACAATACACATGTAGACTGGTCAGTCTAACTCCCAAGACCCTTCTAATATCCCTGTGAGGGTAAAGGGCTGGTCCACTGGTCCCGACCAGGATGTACCCACATTGTTCCTCCTCTCTTGTACCCTGGCAAAGACTTTCCCAGGGAGGCTGAGAAGTGTGATTCCTCTATAAATGGAACACACTCTCTGGTCCCCTTTTAAAAAGATGGGAACCACCACCCCACTTTGCAACTCCGTCTCCAGGTAACAGCAGAACTCCCTTATCCTCTGCTCATGTGGTTGGTCTTTGTTGTCTTTCCATTGGGGTGTTCCCTGCAGTCAGCCCTCAGTCTCAGTCACCCTCATCCTGTTCCTCTTCATCCTGAGATTCTTGTGCTGCTGCTGTCGTCTGTACATCAGGGAACTACATGGGCAGGACAGATGTGCGATCAAATCACAACACACATAATGTGGCTAAGAAGGAGGAAGTAGATGTTTATGACACATGCAGGGAGGCAAAGAGCTACACGTGCTTTCATACTCACAGTGTTTTGTTGAATGTGTGGTACCAGGAACTCGCGTTTATGGAGTTTCACAAATCTGGGCCCTCGTGTTCCACAAATGTGACTCCACTTGAGCAACTGTAAGGTACATAGATAAACTGTGAAATTACAGGTCATGTTTTATAGGCTCCATAACTAGAGATGGGTAACCAGTGAATGAAAGTTCTACCATGTATCACTTCGCCCTGGGCACCAAATTTTTTCTCCTTGTTATTCTTTTTTTTTTCTGTGAACCATGTGTTTGAAAAAAACTGATTTCACTGATTAGCTCCTCTACCTGCCTGAAGATTTGCACTAATTAGAATCAGCCAGTGTTTTTGATGGAAAAATATGAAGCTGGGATGGGATTTGGGATTTGGTCATGTCACCCTATTAACCATCTTGTCCCCACATTCATCTGCCCAAAATGGCTCCTATCTGTTACGATCTGGGCTGCATCTAAGTCTAATAGAACCCCAAGGAAGCAGGCAGCCAGGACACAAAACTAAGTGCACAAAACCAATAGTGCTTCAATAATCCACAAATAAAAACACAAAACACACAAGCTGGTGCAGGAATGAGCACACCAAAAAATCCAACACAAACACATGAGGCAGAGAAACACCAGGAGGTGTGAAGGGGGACAATTAAACTACAAAAAACAAAAGACTAACTGGTGCACAACAAACTACAGAAGTGCTTAAACACAATCGACTAAGGAGGCATGCGAGAATGAAAATTGCACTACACAAGAGCTGACAAAATGTCAATCACAAATGGAAATAGGAACAGATGAGACTATAAACATGAGAACTAACGAGTGACAGGTGCAGGATAGGTGAAAATGGAAATACTGAGAAACAAGAGGAAATAAGAAACACTCAGAAATAAATGAAATGGACATCACAAGACCTAAGACAGGGGACTGTCTTAGGCCCCCTGCTTTTCTCCCTTTATATAGCACCCCTTGGGTACATACTGCAGTGTTTTGGGATTACCTTTCATTGCTATGCTGATGATGCTCAGTTATACATGCCGATAACTGATGATAATCTCATTCAAATGAAATCCTTAGAAGATTGCCTTGCATCAGTGAAAAGCTGGATGTTAAGCAATTTCCTACTTTTAAACTCTGACAAGACTGAAATGATGGTTCCTGGTCCAGTGAGACATCGGCATCAATTTGACCAGCTAACGCTTAGCCTAGGCTCGCGTGTCATACATCACACAGACAAAGTGAGGAACCATGTTGTTCTTTGACCCCCACATTAGAGATATTATGAGGACTGGTTTTTTCAACTTGTGAGACCCTGATTCATGCATTTGTTTCTTCTAGATTGGACTACTGCAATGTTCTATTTTCTGGTTTACCACAGTCCAGCATTAGGGCTCTCCAATTGGTTCAAAATGCTGCTGCCAGACTTTTGACAGGAAGCAGAAAGTTTTACCACATTACACCAATTTTGGCGTCTCTTCACTGGCTTCCTGTCCCTGTGAGATCACATTTTAAGGTTCTGCTATTAACCTGTAAAATTATTCATGGACTAGAACCTACATACTTAATTGACCTACTTAAACCCTACGTACCGGCCCGGGCTCTGCGTTCTCAGGGTGCAGGACTACTTTGTGTTCCTAGGGTGATGAGCTTTCTCTTATCATGCCCCTGTTCTGTGGAATGATCTCCCTGCATCAATAAAACAGTCAGATTCTGTAGAGACTTTCAAGTCCAGACTTAAGACGCACTTATTTCCCCTTTTGTATGGCTAGCATACTGGTATAGTATGTTACTATGCTTTCTACCCTTTTAAATTCATTTTATTAGGAAATGGATCGTGCTGTGGCCTCAACTTTATCTAAAGTCTGGGTCTTTTAGTGAAGCTTAGAGCTAGTGGCCAGTGATCACCTTAGTATTTCTTCTGTTTTTCTTGTTGCTTAATGCTGACAAATTATACTGTATTTGTTGTCTTTCTGATGCCTGATTCTGTTTTTTCTCTCTGTTTGAGGTGCGGCTCCATCCACAGATGGTAGTGGGTGTCTGCTTCTGCAGGCCTCCTGTCCTGTGTACCAGCATGGACTCCCAAAATTTCCTGTATATTCGTATTGTCAATTGTGTCTGGATCATGGCCCAAGCAGACGGTTGCCCCTTTGAGTCTGCTCTGCTTGAGGTTTCTTCCTCAAATCATCAGTGGGAGTTTTTCCTTACCACTGTCACCTGTGTGTTTGCTCTGGGGGTTGGTAAGGTTAGACCTTACTTGTGTGAAGCGCCTTGAGGCAACGTTGTTGTGATTTGGCACTATATAAATGAAATAAATTAAATTAAAACAAAACATATTGCAGACAACCAACTAACAGATAACAATGACGCACTAAAAGACAAAAGGTAGTGACCAAGGAAAGAAACAACTGTGTACGGTAGGGGTGCCGGAAAAAACTGATTCATGTCCGATTCGCGATTCTTATTTATTACGATTCTGAATTGATCCAAAATGTCCAAGAATCGATTTTTAAAAAGCATCTTTTAAAACATTTTCTTGCTTACTCGCTGTGTGTACTGTTTGTCAGGCAACGGCCTCCCTACTGCAGCGTCCCCGCGAGGGGAGGGTCCGACGTGCTTCAAACGTTCGTGAGCTGCAGCTTAGCATGGCGGACAAAGAGCTAATTCAGCCAGCACCGTCTTTGCTGAAGGCAAATGTTTGGGCGCATTTTGGATTTTATTATTTGCTGTGTAAGAAGGAGCTTGACATGACTTATGCAGTGTGCAAAATCTGCAAAATGAAACTCAAGTACTTCGGAAACACTTCAAATCCACAAGCCCACATGCTACGTCATCACCCGGAGCTAAAAGGAGCGGAGCAGCGGTATCTGCCGACTACTGACCAGCGCTTCACTAAACTGCCTGTCAACTCCTAACGAGCAAAGCAGATAAGTAAATTTACATCTAGAATCACTTGATTAACCTTGTAAAGCTGCACTTTCTTAAGCATAAACATTTTTTAAGTAATATAACTATTTCTCAGAGCTCTTTGAATCGAAAATCGATTCTGAATCGAATCGTCACCCCAAGAATCGGAATCAAATGAATCGTGAGTTGTTGTACAATTCACATCCCTAGGGTACGGAGACATATCACAGAGACTAAAATTAACAATACTGATAATCAAAACCATAAATACCAGGAAGAACCACAGACGGAGGAGACAGACAACAGGAGAAACGCCCACATATACACACACTGGACGAAACTGTACACACACAAATGACAGATGCAGGGGTGAACATAGACACACCAGACCCACATGAGACACACCTACACATACGGAACTCACACCAGACATGGACACAAAGCAGGAAGGTAGACACGATCACACACACAGACAGGACACACACACACACACACACACACACACACACACACACACACACACACACACACACACACACACACACACACACACACACACACACACACACACACACACAGAGAATGGAGGTAGGGGGAACAGAGGCGCGCATGTCAGATAAGACCCAAACACAGCACAGAACAAATAAAAACCCCAGGAGCAAACAGCCCACAACACCTATCAGGTGATTTCCTTTATGTACGAGGTCTGTCCATAAAGTAACAGTCCTTTTTATTTTTTTCAAAAACTATATGGATTTCATTCATATGTTTTTACGTCAGACATGCTTGAACCCTCATGCGCATGTGTGAGTTTTTCCACGCCTGTCGGTGTCATTCGCCTGTGAGCACGCCTTGGGAAGGAGTGGTCCCGCCCCCTCATCGGATTTTCATTGTCTGGAAATGGCGGAATGAAAAGGACTTTTTTTCCATCAGAATTTTTTCAGAAGCTGTTAGAGACTGGCACCTGGAAACCATTCGAAAAATTTATCTGGCTTTCGGTGAAAATTTTACGGGCTTCACAGAGAATAAGGACTTTAACTACAGCTTTAAGGTCCCCTTTAAGGATGGTTGGTGCACCGTGCTCCAAGCTGCGACGACGAGGCACAAACCACCGGACCATTTCTAAACGGATGGCTCTGTGGATATGAGACCGTCGTGTGTTCTTTCTCTGGTTGTCACAAGAGCTGGACATCAGCCATTTTCCGGCAGATTTCACTTTTAACAAGAGATTTTGTCATGGAAAGCCGCGCTGAGGGTTCGTGCATCACGACCGATTCGCTTTGGAAGCGAGACAAAGGAACACCTCCGTTTCAGAGTGTTAGAGGACAAGTTGGGACATGCCTATCTCGGCTTTCAGTGCTTACTAGTCGAGTGAGTATAAGAGAAATTGTGGAGAGCTGGACACGCTCGGAGTGCACCGCGCTCTCAGACGCTGTGAGCAGTCTTTAAACCAGCTGGAGCACTCCTTAATCTGTGTAATCCCCATAAAATCGTCCCTGAAAGCCATCTGAATTTTCCGAATGGTGTCCACCTGGAGGTCTCTCACAGTTTCTGGAAAAATTTGATGCAGCAAAGCTCCAAATCGTTCAGACATTTTATTCGCAATAAAAATCCGACGAGAGGGGTGGACCACTGCTCACACAAAGCCTGCTCACAGGCGAATGATGCAACCGACAGGTGTGAAAAAACACGCATGCGCACGAAGGTTCAAGCTTGGCTGATGCAATCACACGTGATTCAAATCCATATGGTTTTTGAAAAAAATAAAAAGGTCAGATACTTTTCTAACAAACCTCGTATATCTTTTAATGTTGAATAATGCACTAATTCTTAGGTTTTGTAACAAACACAGACCGCAAAGCATTCTGGGTAAAAGTGCCTCTGCTAAACACTGATTGGTTCAGTCATTCATTATGTAAACCAACACGTTAATGTGTGTCGTGTGTTGGTTTAAAGATAAATGTGCTTTTGTAAAATATTCCATTTTTATTTGTAAAAACAGGCATTTTTACGGAGCCCTGGAAGTGTCATTGCAAAATGTTTTGCATGTGGAGAGAATGTTTGATGATGTGCGCACGTTTTATGATGTTGTAAAACGTGCACTCAATATTATTAAGTAAGTAAGTCAATTTATTTATATAGTGCCTTTCACAGACATAAGTCACAAAGCACTTCACAGGTTAAAATGCAATAATAAATAATAAAAACATAGATAAAACAAAGGACAAGGTTAACAACTGGTCAGTTCTGAAAAGCCTTATCTTGACACATAAATGTTGGCTTTACACTGTGCGTGTTTTGGCCATTTTTCAGATGATTTTTCATTCGTGCGAGAATTTTTTGGACCGAATTTCAGGTTAATCGCGCGTCCTGCATCGTGTAGTGGAGTAACAAGCTTTAACATCTCACGACCACCTCCTGCTGCTGAAGAGCTACAAGCATCCAACCGCAGAGCTGTATTGTAATGTTTTTTTTTTGTTGTTGTTGTTTTGTTTTTAAACTTAATTTGTAAAAAAAAAAAAAAGAAAAAAAAGAAAAGCCATTTGCAAAGCCAAAAAGTTGATTTGATCACCATCTGATATAACCGGGTCAAAATAAATAGAACACTGCCATCTACTGGTACCCAGACGCTTAGTACTTAGGGCGAATACTGCCATGAACACTACTGGCCAGTAGATGGCAGTAGCGGCCTTGAAAACTTGCCAAACAAAATTCCAGATCAGTGTCTGCTACATTTAAGATGCGTGGAATTTAACAAACGCAAATACAATAACGTCTATAAACCCAGAGAATATATTCACGAGAGCTTTAGGCACTAGAGTTTAATGCTGTTGTCCGTGGAGCCTGAAGAGAGTGTCTGAAATGTATTTGTCCTGTCGTGAACGTCTGAGATTACCCTATGCTACCCATAATGCATTGCTGCCAGGCACAGCATGTGCTCACAAAACCTTAAAAATTAGCACATTACTTTAAAACGAAAACATATATCTGATATTTTCACTTTATAAAACTTCAGACATGACAGTAATTTTAAATAACTTGTCCAAAATGAGTAGGTTAAAATTTGAACCATAAGTTAAAAATGTATGCCTCTGGATGACTTGGGTGATATTGCGATTATATCAGTATGGTGTTAAAGGGAATGATTTTTTTTTTTTTTTGGGTCACCAGTTCTCCTTTGTCCACAGAGGATAGAGTGGTTTCTTCTGAAAACAGCTCTCTTCTGTTTGCAGAGAGTAGAACAATATACCTATTAGGAAACTTTTAACAGGTAGGTCTCAACTGCTTTTAAGTTTTAAAAATGTTTTTCACTGTTCAGCTTGGTTTACTACGTTATCGGTCTAAAAGTTATTGGACGGCAATTCATCGGAAGATAATTAGTCCGATGATGGTTTTTAAAGTTATCTAAAAAGATAATCCAATAATGAAAACATTATCTTCGATAATTATCTGTTATCGGATTATCAGAAGTGTGCCCACCACTGGTTATTTCTAACTCACAGTTTGCAAGAACAATGCTTAGTTTTGACTTACCAGTCAGCGGGGAGCTGTGGAGGTGCTCCTATTTGACACAGTTTCATTCTATGGACTCCCTGATTACTTGGCGCTTCCTCGGGGAGCCCTTGTAATACTGATCACCCTTATTAGGACTCCAGTGGCATCTCCTGGTGCACATCACGCTACGGGTATGGCCTCTCCTCCACACATGGTGCAGGACTCCTTCGGCTCATCATCTGCTCTGTTGGGGAAAGTGTAGGAGCACGGACCCACAACAGGGGGCGCAAATGAACGGACAATGGATAAAGCCAAATACAACACTTTACTGTTGTGAAAATGCACAACAACCACAACAGATTACAATAGTGAGTCAAATACAAGATGTCATGTGGGCAGGCTCGAAGATAGGAGACATCAGTCCGAAGTCGAACCGGAACCACACGATTTCCTCCGCCACCGAACCCCGGGAATACTGGAGCCGCCAAGTCCCGAACTCCCAGGTGGCCACTGCCTCCGCGTGTCGGATCTGGTACTGCTGGCGAGGAGCAAACACAGTTAGAAGTGGGTGCGTGTGCACCCAGCAATACGTACGGTGGAGAACCACCTCCTCCTCTCGTCGAATAAAGAGTTCACAAAAAACGCTCAAGCAACAAAGGGTTATTATCTCACAAGCAGCTGAGGTACGTTACCTTCAAGGTAGAACGATATCTCGGCAAAGAGGTGGAGATGTCGTCTGGCTGATATACCAATGCTGATCCTGTTGAGTGGTGACAGCTGTCAAGGATGATGAGCGTCAGCTGTCACCCTGGCTGCTCCTGTTAGGCGGCAGCGCCCTCTGGTGCCTGGAGCCCGCACTCCAGGCAGGGCGCCCTCTGGTGGTGGTGGGCCAGCAGTACCTCCTCTTCAGCGGCCCACACAACACTGCTCAGCCACTGGGGCAGCCTGGGCAGCTGACAAACACCCCACATCATCCTTCCAGCCAGTGCAGGCTGTGGAACCATGTCCACTGCCTCGGCAGGGGCACGTCAGGCACGTGTACTGGCAGGCGTGGTCCTGGCCTTGCATGCTGTAGTTGCTCATTTCGGCATATTATCATTCGCTGTGTTGGGTGAAAAGGCTGTAATGCACTACTGAGGAGTTTGTTATGTGCAGACGCGAGCAGCAGGAAGCTCCGTAATGCGAGCATCTGTTTGTTTAATTTGATTTACGAGAGGCCGTAATTGCTCCCATATCTTCTCCAAGTATTCTTGAACTTTTTCAGCAAAAGGAACCGCTTCTGCCACTGGGTCCATTTTGGAATGGCCGGGAACTACTGTTATGTACAGACGCGAGTTGAGGAGCGCGACCAGCGTCTGACCGAACCCAGCGCTAAATAACAAGAAAGCGGTTCCAAAAACAAAACAATTTTATTTTTCTCCCGTGCAATAATTGGTGTACAACATAAATGTGCGTTTGTCTGGCGAAGTGAAGGACGGCGCGCTCTCCAGCGCCGAAATGGATCAAAGCTCGGCGCTTCTGGACCCAGACTCACCGCCGAACACCCCCCAGGTGGATACGACAAACTGACTCTGTGAAGGACGGAAAAGGTGAGGTAAGTCAACAGCTACAACAAATATCCTTCAAAGGCACGCACTATCAGCAACACATTCAGGTCTGAATTTAAGCTTTATGTAAATGAGCAGCTTCTCACAACAGGTGGAGAATCATCAGTCCGTACGCCACGGCAGTGAGAAGCAAACTGCACAATTCTCATCAGTGTTCAAATATACTGCGTAACAAAATGCCAAATTACTATTAATGATCATTCAGACAATAATCACCTCTGATGTGTGCTGACAGCATGTGTCCCTCACCTGTCCTCCTTCACAGGCACGATGTGTCAAACCCTGGCGCGGTCCTCAACGTCTCACAAACGAACGTCACAAGGTCGAGTTCCCGGCAATTCTGCTTGAACCACTCATGGCTTAAATGCAGAACGCCATCTCATTATCTGCTTCAGCTGAAAGTCTTTAAGTTTACATGTGAGCATCATCCACAGGTGCTGCCTGTCAGTAGGCCTGCACGTAAACATCCTCCACAGGTGCAGCCAATTATGCTGATGAGGGTGAAGGACTCTTCTGCCAGCACCTTCTCCACAGACAATAAACCAGTTTGCATACCACCTGGAGAGCAAAGAAAAGAAAACAACACCAAAATGTCCAGCCAAACACCCCAACACACAACAGTACCCCCCCATCAACGGGAAGCCTCCCGGCGACCAGACCAGGCCCGAGAACAGCACCTCCCTCCGGGGTCCTCATCAGGAAGCAGACGGCGTAATGCTCCCAAGGTCCACCGCAGACAGCAGGACAGGGCACCACGGCTGAAAGGCTGGCTGGCATCAACAAAAAACCCCAAAAAGTCCCATATACAACCCAACATACAAGAAAAAACACAAAACCCACCCAAACCCTCCCCAGGGGACCATCCCATCCAACCCCGGGAAGAAAAGAAAAACACCCAAATCCAAAAACCCAACATAGCCCCAACAACACAATACCAACATAAATTCACAAAGAAAAATAACAAACAACCCCCCCAGAATGACTTGCAGAGCCCAACACCCCCCAGAAGACCTTTACCGCCAGTTCCAGGAGTAACAGCCAAAGCCGGAATCCCACAGAGGTCCCCAGGTATTCATGGAGCAACAGCGCCCCCCAGAGGACCGTACCATCAACCCCAGGAGGCACCCTCCCCACAACCCAGGAACCCCAGACCCGGCCACACTTGGCTAGTCGGCCCCACAAGCCAATTCCCCCCCAGAGGACCGTCCCATCAACCCTGGAGGTGGAACCTGGAAGGAAACATAAAAAACACAAAAAGCCAACCCCCGGCAGACTTCAAAAAACCACCCCGGGGGGCAAATAAAACAACCGGCAAACCCTGTTACCCCCCCAGCACCCCGAAAGACCCCAGATCAGCCTAACGTTAGCCCAATTTCGGCGAACGGCACAAAACTACTAAGCTGGGGAAGGAAACAGGAAAAACTAACCCGGTCCCATCCCCGAAGCGCAGCGGAAAACCGGAAAGACGTCCTGTGCCCCAACCCGACCATACCACCAGCCTATCGGGAGGGGTGGAACTACCGAAATGGCGAACGGCAACAGATCGGCCCACCACTCGACTGAGATATGTTCCCGCTGCACCACACCCCGGTAACACCAATGACGAATGGTCAAAGGCCCACCGGGGCTGGAGAGGAACCGGGCCCTAACCAAACCCAAAAAAACGCCCCTGACAACCCCCCGCCAGGTGCAGAGGTTTTCTGAGAAACGCTCAGCGTAACCAACCTGCACCACCCCACAACCCAAAAGACAAACGGTCTTAGAGCATGTGAGGTTGGGGTTAGGGAAACAGGGAAATTAAAACAACAAAACAAAACGACCCAATCCTCAAACAAAAATTACCTAAATTCAAATAATGATTACCTGAGTCCAGCCGAGCTCCGATCTGCCAGTCGTTCACTCCACCAGAACCGCCTCTAAATCCCCAAACAATTTATAACCCCTTACAAAAAAACAAAAACAGCCCAAATAATTCTTTTTTTTTTTTTTTTTTTTTTGTCCATTATTATGCCTGTCTAAGAACACCTGGAGATATCCTTAAAGGATCCTAACAATGGAGAGTTATTACTCCACCACGCAGTGACCCAAGCTAAGACGTCACCTCGGAGCAGATTTGTCACATATGAGACACAGCTACCATCAAAAGAGAAGGAAGCTGGTCGCTGAGCAAAAACCAGAGAACATTGCATCAAAAACGGAGCACAGGCTTCGACGTTTCCCGCATAAGGCTCCGAATGACCAATATTTGGTTCGGAAGCCGACTCTCTGGGTGACGGAATTATCTGCACCGGTATCGATGGTGCCGCAGCTGGAGCAGCAGGAAGCTCCGTAATGCGAGCATCTGTTTGTTTAATTTGATTTACGAGAGGCCGTAATTGCTCCCATATCTTCTCCAAGTATTCTTGAACTTTTTCAGCAAAAGGAACCGCTTCTGCCACTGGGTCCATTTTGGAATGGCCGGGAACTACTGTTATGTACAGACGCGAGTTGAGGAGCGCGACCAGCGTCTGACCGAACCCAGCGCTAAATAACCAGAAAGCGGTTCCAAAAACAAAACAATTTTATTTTTCTCCCGTGCAATAATTGGTGTACAACATAAATGTGCGTTGTCTGGCGAGGTGAAGGACGGCGCGCTCTCCAGCGCCAAAATGGATCAAAGCTCGGCGCTTCTGGACCCAGACTCACCGCCGAACACCCCCCAGGTGGATACGACAAACTGACTCTGTGAAGGATGGAAAAGGTGAGGTAAGTCAACAGCTACAACAAATATCCTTCAAAGGTACGCACTATCAGCAACACATTCAGGTCTGAATTTAAGCTTTATGTAAATGAGCAGCTTCTCACAACAGGTGGAGGATCATCAGTCCGTACGCCACGGCATTGAGAAGCAAACTGCACAATTCTCATCAATGTTCAAATATACTGTGTAACAAAATGCCAAATTACTATTAACGATCATTCAGACAATAATCACCTCTGATGTGTGCTGACAGCATGTGTCCCTCACCCGTCCTCCTTCACTATCACGATGTGTCAAACCCTGGCGCGGTCCTCAGCGTCTCACAAACGAACGTCACAAGTTCGAGTTCCCGGCAATTCTGCTTGAACCACTCATGGCTTAAATGCAGAACGCTATCTCATTATCTGCTTCAGCTGAAAGTCTTTAAGTTTACACGTGAGCATCATCCACAGGTGCTGCGAGTCAGTAGGCCTGCACGTAAACATCCTCCACAGGTGCAGCCAATTATGCTGATGAGGGTGAAGGACTCTTCTGCCAGCACCTTCTCCACAGACAAAAAAACAGTTTGCATACCACCTGGAGAGCAAAGAAAAGAAAACAACACCAAAATGTCCAGCCAAACCCCCCAACACACAACAGAGTTTATATATGCCCCGCCCCCTTTACAATACTCAGAGTGTTTAGAGACGGTCGTCTAGCCCTCGTCACATGGTCCACGTCACATGGCCACATGTGGACGCAGACAATTTGTATTCTAATATTTCTGTTGCATAGTGCGTCAAGTGGGGGCATTTATTCAATATTTTGTTGTGCTCCCAGTGACACGATTGTTGGTGCGTGTCTGGCACCCAGAATGTCAGATCCTGATTTTTTTTTTCTCAATTCACTGACAATATGGCTTCATCTGGGGTCCATCCCGCCAACAGTTCTCTCATGAATGTCTCATGTTGGGAGTCCCAGTGAGTAGATTCAGAGGGTCACATGACACCAGCGACGGCTCTGGGTGCTTATTGGGAGGATCCTTGTCGCCTCTCCAACTTTGAACAGTTCAAAATTTTTGTGACAAACGATATTCAGTGTACAAATCAAGCGAGGGAATTCTGCTGCCCAGCAAAGGTTATGCTAATTCAAGTGATTTTCCTCACAAATGATGTTCACAAACTGTTGCAGCCCAGTGAGATAGTATCCTTAGTCTTACTGTCCTGTTGGAACAGCCAACTGTGGCCAAGTTTCAACTTTGTTACAGTCAATTTAAGGTGATATTGAAGAATTTGGTATTTCACCTTCTTCATTATTCCATCAACTTTGTGCAATGCACAAGTACCACTGGCAGCAAAACAGCCCCAGAGCATGATGCCACCACCATGCTTGACAGCTGGTAAGTGTTCTTAGGTTTGAAAGCCTCACTTTCACTTGTCTAACCATACGAGGGCTGTCAATAAAGAATAGGTCCTTTTTATTTTTTTCAAAAACTATATGGATTTCATTCATATGTTTTTACGTCAGACATGCTTGAACCCTCGTGCGCATGCGTGAGTTTTTCCACGCCTGTCGGTGACGTCATTCGCCTGTGAGCACTCCTTGTGGGAGGAGTCATCCAGCCCCTCGTTGGAATTCCTTTGTCTGAGAAGTTGCTGAGAGACTGGCGCTTTGTTTGATCAAAATTTTTTCTAAACCTGTGAGACACATCGAAGTGGACATGGTTCGAAAAATTAAGCTGGTTTTCGGTGAAAATTTTAACAGCTGATGAAAGATTTTGAGGTGATACTGTCGCTTTAAGGACTTCCCACGGAGCGAGACGTCGCGCAGCGCTCTCAGGCGCCATCGTCAGCCTGTTTCAAGCTGAAAACCTCCACATTTCAGGCTCTGTTGATCCAGGATGTCGTGAGAGAACAGAGAAGTTTCAGAAGAAGTCGGTTTCAGCATTTTATCCGGATATTCCACTGTTAAAGGAGATTTTTTTTAATGAAAGACGTAGTGGACGGATTGCAGCGTCGGCTCGCAGCCGCCGCGACGCTCCGCCACAGGAAAAACACCTCAGTTGGAAGCCTTAAGGACAAGTTGGAACATGTCCAGCTGTTAAACAATTTCTCATATACTCACTCCACTGAAAGCCATCAAACGCCGCCTGGATTTTACAAATGGTTATCAACACGGAGGTGTTTTTCCTGTGCCGCCGCACCGCGCCGGCTGCATCCCGACGCACAGAAATGTGGAGGTTTTCAGCTTGAAACAGGCTGACGACGGCGCCTGAGAGCGCTGTGCGACGTCTCGCACCATGGGAAGTCCTTAAAGCGACAGTATCACCTCAAAATCTCTCATCAGCCGTTAAAATTTTCACTGAAAACCAGCTTAATTTTTCGAACCGTGTCCACTTCGATGTGTCTCACAGGTTTAGAAAAAATTTTGATCAAACAAAGCGCCAGCCTCTCAGCAACTTCTCAGACAAAGGAATTCCGACGAGGGGCTGGACGACTCCTCCCACAAGGAGTGCTCACAGGCGAATGACGTCACCGACAGGTG
Source organism: Thalassophryne amazonica (assembly GCF_902500255.1). NCBI lineage: Eukaryota > Metazoa > Chordata > Actinopteri > Batrachoidiformes > Batrachoididae > Thalassophryne > Thalassophryne amazonica. The sequence continues at coordinate 139,468,265 of NC_047106.1, forward strand.
TGGAAAAACTCACGCATGCGCACGAGGGTTCAAGCATGTCTGACGTAAAAACATATGAATGAAATCCATATAGTTTTTTAAAAAAATAAAAAGGACCTATACTTTATTGACAGACCTCGTACCTCTTGTCACTGTGGCCAAATATCTCAGTCTTTGTCTCATCTGAACATAAAACTTTTCTTGAGAAGGCATTTGGTTTCTCCATGTGGGTAGCTGCAAATTTCAGTCTAGCTTGAAGGTGTTGACTTTGGAGAAGGGGCTTCTTTCTTGGTCGGCACCTTAACAGTCCAGGGTGACGTCAAACTCCAACCCAGTCTCACGGGAGGTTGTGGGACTGGGGAATGAAAAGTACATTAATCTATGGGTTTGTGACGGGGTTACGACAATGGGGCGTTTTCGTAATAGGGGCACAAATTAATTTTGTGACGGGGGCTACAAAATGTGGGGTGAAGGGGGGTCTGGGGGGTTATGGTTGGGGAGGGGAGACATTTACACTATGGTTATGGTTAGAGTTATGAGGAGGGGAAGATTATAAATAGCAAAATAAAAAAAGGGCCATGAAATGTGGGCACTAAACATGACGGGGACACGAAAAAAAACCCGTGAGACTGGGTTGAAAACTCACTTCACTGTGGACAGTGATGCTGATGTTCCAGGAGTTCTCAGTTCACAGCAGGCCTGGGCCTTGGTGGTTCCTGGGTTGTTCCTGAGCATCCTAACCAATTTTCTCTCATCTGAGGATGACAGTTTTGGTCTTCTTCCAGACCTTGTGAATAACTAAAAAACCACAAGGGGGCAGAAAACCAAAACATCCATAGGTGACTGAAAATAAAAGCATAACAATGACAAATAACCCTGGACGAGCACATCAAGAAATCAAACGCAAAAACAACTGTGGTATGAAAGTGTAAGTGTAACCATGATGAAACTGACAAGAAGACCCAAAGAAGAAGATGATCAAAAACTATGACAGCCACATGAAATAACCAATAATAAAAATTCAACACAAAGACTCAAAAAGGGAAACGGAGTACACAACATGAAAACCAACACATAAAGAAACTACAAGGACAGAAAATACCAGACGCAAAGAACACGAGACTGGAGGAATGTTGGGATCATACAGACAGATCACATACACATGTGGGACAATGGGATACACACACACACACACACACACACACACACACACACACACACACACACACACACACACACACACACACACACACACACACACACACACACACACACACACACAGAGAATGAATGGGGCAACAGAAGCATAAGGCGTAACACACATGGAACTTGGACATGCAGCAGGGAGGCAGACCTACACTCAGACAGGAGACAGTTGGACATGCACATGGGGGACAGACATGATCGCCAGACATGACAAATGACACAGGACGGCACAGAAACACACACAGACAGACAGGACAACAGGTGCACAGAAACACACACACACAGACAGGACGGCAGGTGCACAGAAACACACACACAGAGAGGACGACAGGTGCACAGAAATACACACACACACACACACACACACACACACACACACACACACACACACACACACACACACACACACACACACACACACACACACACACACACAGACAGGACGACAGGTGCACAGAAACACACACACAGAGAGGACGACAGGTGCACAGAAACACACAGGACTACATGTGCACAGAAACACACACACACAGACAGGACAACAGGTGCACAGAAACACACACACAGACAGGACGACAGGTGCACAGGACTGGACACACGAGGGGCTCACACATAAACATACCAAGGATTCTGGAGGCAGACATGTCACAAAAACCAATAAAGCCCCATGACCAGAGGACCTTGTTTTTTAAAGTCATTCATGATGTATGCTGTGCAGTCATTCCATCCTGTCCAAAGAGCAGTCCAACAACATCATCAAAAGCACAAAATGTACATAAACCATAACTCTATACATTTATCCCTTTATTTAGTCTTAATTCCTGTTTGGTCCTCTGATGGATAAATAAATATAAATAATTATAAATACGAGGTCTATTAGAAAAGAATCCGACCTTATTATTTTTTTAAAAAACCATATGGATTTGAATCACGTGTGATTGCATCAGACAAGCTTGAACCCTCATGCGCATGCGTGAGTTTTTTCATTCCTGTTGGTTGCGTCATTCGCCTGTGAGCAGGCTTTGAGTGAGGTGTGGTCCAACCCTCTCGGCAGATTTTTATTGTGAATAAATGTCTGAATGATTTGGAGCTTTGCTGCATCAATTTTTTCCAGAAACTGTGAGAGACCTCCAGGTGGACACCGTTCGAAAAATTAATATGGCTTTCAGGGACGATTTTATGGGGATTATACAGATTAAGGAGTGTTACTGCCGCTTTAAGGACTGCCCACAACTCCTGAGACCGCGGCGCGCTCCCAGCCCCCATCGACAGGCTGACACCCCGCTGAAACAACCAGATCATTTCCAACGTGAAAGCTTTGTTGGTCCGGGACCTCGTCTGACTTTCACAAAAAGGCAGAAGATGTGGACATCAGCACTTTTTCGGCACATTCCACCGTTACAGGAGTTTTTTTCATGGAAAGAAAAGCAGAGGGACGCGCCACAGAGCCGTTCATTACGCGGGACAAAACCAGCTCAGTGTTGGTCTCTCAGGACAGCTTTCAGGTGGATTTCAGACGGATTCCGGTTGCTTTCCAGTCGTGTGAATATCCGATTGTGATTGTGCATGAGCTGGACATGCCCCAACATGTCCTGTAAGCTTCATCACGGCGTTTCTTTGCGCCATGCAGCTCCACCACGACACGCGGTGGAGCCGCTTCTCTTTCCATGACAAAAACTCCTGTAACAGTGAAATGTGCCGTTCATTTTTAAACTGGACGCTGTCTTGATCCGGTATGTCATCTGACTAGCACAGGAATTGTGAAAAGACGTGGACATCAGCACTTTATCGGCACATTAAGACAGACGTGCGGAGGAGTTCCGCGCGTCACGGTGCAGCCGCTCGGCGCAAAGAAACACCGTGATGAAGCCTCACAGGACATGTTTGGGCATGTCCAGCTCATGTAACGGTGGAATGTGCCGGAAAAAGTGCTGATGTCCACATCTTCTGCCTTTTTGTGAAAGTCAGACGAGGTCCCAGATCAACAAAGCCTTCACGTTGGAAATGATCTGGTTGTTCCAGCGGGGTTGGAGCCTGTCGATGGGGGCTGGGAGCGCGCCACGCTCTCAGGAGTTGTGGGCCATCCTTAAAGCAGCAGTAACACTCCTTAATCTGTATAATCCCCATAAAATCATCCCTGAAAGCCATATTAATTTTTCGAACAGTGTCCACCTGGAGGTCTCTTACAGTTTCTGGAAAAAAATTGATGCAGCAAAGCTCCAAATCGTTCAGACATTTATTTGCAATAAAAATCCGCCGAGAGGGTGGACCACACCTCACTCAAAGCCTGCTCACAGGCGAATGACGCAACCGACAGGCATGAAAAAACTCACGCATGTGCACGAGGGTTCAAGCTTGTCTGACGCAATCACACGTGATTCAAATCCATATGTTTTTTTTTTTTTAAATAATAAGGTCGGATACTTTTCTAATAGGCCTCGTAAATGTACGAAGGAGACAGTAATTATTTTCTCTCCTGTACAAATAAGACAATTAACATAAAGGGGCACGTCTCCACACCTCCTGCTGACTTATGCTTCTCACTGAGCACTTTTCTGTTGAAAACATACTTTCACATATATTTGTATCATTTAAAAGCTTGTAACGGATGTCCACAATGCAGAGCAGGTAGCTCATCTAGACCTGGGTTCAAATCCTGCTTGTACTGTACTACATATTTGTATACTCTTGTATATCTGCATTTTCTCTGGCCTTGCCTGGGAAATAACCTGTGCTAGACTGACGTCCTATCCAAGGGGGAGTCATTGACTCTTGTCAATTTTTAAAGGACCACCCACCTCATAGATTTATGTATTTATAAATTTATTTAACCAAACATAAATTAAGATTAAATAAAACAGTCATCTTCAACGACTTATCCTATTATCTTATTTAAATATAAAAAATGTATACATTTAAAAAAAAATACTATGAATGTATGTATTTATGTATTACATTTTTGTATGTATTCCACAAACACTTGTAAGTTTTATTGTCATGAATGGCCCCATATGTATGTGTTAAACACAGCACAACACTGTTTGTATTTTTGAACTAGAGGCACTTGGAGAGTGCAAACCTCCACCAAGGCCATAGGGTCACTGACGTCACATGGAATACCCTTTGGCAAAGAGACTTATTCCACGTCGTTTCACGCATCTACCGTCATGTTTCAGATTCAGTGGTTAAACCCTTAGATCTTCTAGCAAATGTATTTATAAAGAGAAACTGCATGAACTACACAAGTTTTTTTTTATTTTCTAATAAGTTTATTCAATGAGGAGAAACAAATGCTAAATTATTGTTGTTGTGTCGTAACTTAATTTTTGTTCAGCCTTTGTGACCCGTCTTCATGAAGTTACAGTAGTGTTCAGAATAATAGTAGTGCTATGTGACTAAAAAGATTAATCCAGGTTTTGAGTATATTTCTTATTGTCACATGGGAAACAAGGTACCAGTAGATTCAGTAGATTCTCACAAATCCAACAAGACCAAGCATTCATGATATGCACACTCTTAAGGCTATGAAATTAGGCTGTTAGTAAAAAAAAAAGTAGAAAAGGGGGTGTTCACAATAATAGTAGTGTGGCATTCAGTCAGTGAGTTCGTCAGTTTTGTGGAACAAACAGGTGTGAATCAGGTGTCCCCTATGTAAGGATGAAGCCAGCACCTGTTGAACATGCTTTTCTCTTTGAAAGCCTGAGGAAAATGGGACGTTCAAGACATTGTTCAGAAGAACAGCGTAGTTTGATTAAAAAGTTGATTGGAGAGGGAAAAACTTATACGCAGGTGTAAAAAATTATAGGCTGTTCATCTACAATGATCTCCAGTGCTTTAAAATGGACAAAAAAAACAAAAACAAAAAAAAACAGAGACGTGTGGAAGAAAATGGAAAATAACCATCAAAATGGATAGAAGAATAACCAGAATGGCAAAGGCTCACCCATTGATCAGCTCCAGGACGATCAAAGACATTCTGGAGTTACCTGTAAGTGCTGTGACAGTTAGAAGATGCCTGTGTGAAGCTAATTTATTTGCATGAATCCCCCGCAAAGTCCCTCTGTTAAATAAAAGACGTGCAGAAGAGGTTACAATTTGCCAAAGAACACATCAACTGGCCTAAAGAGAAATGGAGGAATATTTTGTGGACTGATGAGAGTAAAATTGTTCTTTTTGGGTCCAAGGGCTGCAGACAGTTTGTGAGACGACCCCCAAACTCTGAATTCAAGCCACAGTTCACAGTGAAGACAGTGAAGCATGGTGGTGCAAGCATCATGATATGGGCATGTTTCTCCTACTATGGTGTTGGGCCTATATATCGCATACCAGGTATCATGGATCAGTTTGGATATGTCAAAATACTTGAAGAGGTCATGTTGCCTTATGCTGAAGAGGAACATGCCCTTGAAATGGGTGTTTCAACAAGACAATGACCCCAAGCACTCTAGTAAACAAGCAAAATCTTGGTTCCAAACCAACAAAATTAAAGCCTCGCAGATGTGAAGAAATCATGAAAAACTGTGGTTATACAACTAAATACCAGTTTAGTGATTCACAGGATTGCTAAAAAAGCAGTTTGAACATAACACCCCCTTTTCTACTTTTTTTTTTTTACTAATAGCCCAATTTCATAGCCTTAAGAGTGTGCATATCATGAATGCTTGGTCTTGTTGGATTTGTGAGAATCTACTGAATCTACTGGTACCTTGTTTCCCATGTAACAATAAGAAATATACTCAAAACCTGGATTAATCTTTTTAGTCACATAGTACTACTATTATTCTGAACACTACTGTAGATGCAAAAATGTTGAAATTGGCCCTATCCTGCATTGATAAAGAATCCTTAAAAAAAATTACTGGATCCGGATCGTGTTCTGGATTATTACCAAAATTTAATGACTTCTAAGTTAGGCCAAGATACACCCCTGGTAAAAATTTCATTGAAATCCGTTGAGGATTTTTTGAGTAATCCTGCTAACAACCAGCCAACAAACAAATGGACGCAACTGAAAATATAACCTCCTTTGCATAGGTAATAATTGATGAAAATTAATTTCAAAATATATTCAGTGGTTTGGAAATGTTCCCCAAACTCCTATATATTAAAAACTGGCTGTGATATATATTTGTAACAAATTTCAAATTTTGCACAGTAAACAGTGGTGGCAGTAAACCTGAGGACTCTGAAACATTTTCCTATAAGCAAAACACAAGTGGAAAGGGCAGCATTACTTCTTCGTTATCAACAACAGAAAAACCTTTTTCGTGAAATGAAGCTGCAGGCTTAAGTTGTCAGTGCTGAGTTATGAGGTCCAAAGGCCCTTCTTAGGCTGCGTAAACACAGCAAGAACACAACACAAGCTGCTCCTCATATAAGGAACACTGTGCACAAAAACTGGGAAACAGTTTAATAACACTTGACTAACAAGGTTCATTTGTATTTATTTTCTTAAAATAGAACTCTAACCGAGACTGTACTGTACACAAGCTCATATCCAAAACAACTCATGTGTGAGGTTTGTCACAAATCAATGAAAAAAGTTTTCCAATACTTCATTTTGTTGTCTTTCACCATCTCTTGTTTCACCATTCTATTTATTATTATTGTGACTGTAAGTGAAAGTTGGATGTACGCATCGTGTAAACATTATTCCTGTCTGTCTGCAACATAAACGGTAAATGGACTGCATTTATATAACGCTTTCCCATCTGCATCAGACGCTCAAAGCACTTTACAATAGAGGTGGGCGGATCGATCCTAATATCGATACCAACGCCGGTACTGATATTGAACAATCCTCTTGTAAAAAGGTTGATACTCAAGCTTTTTTTTCTCTCCCACATGCACTGACTGCTGCGCACACAGATTCATCTACTACTCTCTGTCTGTAAGAGCAGCGCTGCACTGTGTCACACAACACAGTGCAGCACACCCTTGTATTGTGGTTTGTCAGCCCTCTACCTCAGGAGATTTTGTTTTAAGTTGTGTTGAGTGATTTTTTTTTTTAACAAAAATGTTGATTGTGATAATAAAGTATTTTGTTGTCATGTACAATGTTTGGCAAAATTCTATCTTTGGTCTTTTGGATCCTTTGGCTCTATGAAGCTTAAATATGAAAAAGTATCAGTATCGGTATTGATATCGGCGATACTAGACCTGTATTTACTTGGTATCGGATCAATACCAAAATTCCCAGTATCACCCACCTCTACTTTACAATAAAGCCTCACATTCACCCTGATGTCAGGGTGCTGCCATACAAGGCGCTTACTACACACCAGGAGCAACTAGAGGATTAAAGACCTTGCCCAAGGGCCCTTAGTGATTTTCCAGTCAGGCTGGGATTTGAACTGAGGATCTGCTGGTCTCAAGCCAAACGCCTGAACCACTAGACCATCCTCAACAGCAAATATTTTCAGACATAGGTATCATACCTCGACCCCGTATCCACTGTACACCCTCAACAAATTGTTTTTCTGCATAACCGTTACACAGAAAAAACAGGTTCATGAACACACCCACAGAGGATGATCATAATATCTGTAGAGATTCTAAGTTGGTGGAAATACAGACAACAGCTAACCACCGCACGTCTACTCGGGCACCGACCGGATGCCGAGCTGAGCCCCATGCTGAGCGCCATCCTAGCAGTCGCACTAACTGATGGAGTAACTATTCTGTGTGGTGTTCATGTAACTCACTCATCTTCAGCAATTCACTTCAGTTAAAAGCCTGCTGCACCCGTGGTGCCCTGGGGCGCAGCTGAATCTTCTCCATGTGCAGAGGTGACGTTGTTGTGCCAAGTGCACGCAGACGAGATCTAGTCTGCGCCCTCTGTGTAGCTGACCAATCGCAGTGGTTCCCTGAGACAGGTGATTTCAACATGGCGTCGAGCAGTGAAACGGTTGCAGAACTGCATCTGGAGGAGAAATTCATGGAAATGTGGCATGAATTTCCACGTCTCTACCACGTACAGTCGACAGAGTTTAAGGACAAAACTGGTAAGCGTGTTAAGCTATCACCTCACTCAGCGCGAGAGGGTTAGCCGGCCTTCAGTCCACAATACCACGACTCCGTGGTCTGGTTTTCCACAGAAACGTGATGCTGTCCACAAGATGAGGGAGAAAAAAGTTAGTCTTCCTATAGTAAGCTAGCAGGGTGAACTTTAGATAGACTCTTCATACATATTACATCATTGCTTCTGTTTCTATAATAAAATAACCATATTTATAGCTTAGCCTACTAGCTATAATATTTATACATATTTTTGGACTAATTCCTACTTTGTAATGTGCTTTGTACTTATTTTGGCTTATCACACAAGGTTTTTAACATTACTTACCACTTTCAAGAAAGCGTAAGGTCACTAATCTCTCACCTGGGCAAATGCTCTGATGCATGATTGTATCCTGTCTTGTAAGCAGTGGCCCGAACAGAACCAGAACCTCCTCAAAGCTCTCAACGCCCAAGTGATGAAACTGGCTGAATGTCAGGGGGTCTTCCAGTCGGAGTTCATGAAGATGAGTGTACACGCCGCGTCCTTGTCGTGTCAGGATCCAGTCTCTTGTCCACGCCACAGCAACAAAGTCAATAGCAGAGCTTCCTCTTCCATTTCAGATGTTTGCTTTTCCCTCATTATACTGTCGCGATGCCATGTTGAAATCACTTGCCTCAAGAAACCGCCGGGATTGGTCAGCTGCACAGACAGCGGGCGCAAAGGATGCACGACCCGCACGCACACTGTTCCACGGATCTCTTGTGGATGAAAAAAATCAAACACGTGTGTGGCAGCCTTAAGGGTTGTGGGGGGCTGGAGCCTATCCCAGCAGTCACAGGGTGTGAGGCAGGGCACAATCTGGACAGGACGCCAGTCTGTCACAGGACCACGTATAGACAAACTAACACATTCTCACACACACACCTACAGACAATTTAAAATTTCCAATCCACCTAACCTGCATGTTTTTGGATGTGGGAGGAAGCTGGAGCACCTGGAGGAAACCTACACAGACTGGGGGGGCATGCAAACTCCACACAGGAAGGTCACAGGTGGGACTAGATCCCATGACCTCCTTGCTGTGAGGCAACCATGCTAACCACTAAGCCGCCGTGGTGCTCATATGATGGGCTTTATGAGCACCACAGAAATTACCACAGGGGTGCCAAAGATCACAGGAGGTGCCTGAGAGTTTGTTTGCTCTGAAGTTATCAAAATTAAAGTCCACCTATTTAAGAAAGTCATAATAACACAATGACTTGAAAATCCAAACATATTGAAAAGATAATTTTCTTTGGATGACTATCGTGTCAATTAATAAGGGCTTGGGGTGGGGGGGGGGAATCCCATGCATAATATATGGTAGTGTCACCAAAAACCTCATTGCTTATTGAAGAATGTGATGTGACTGCTGGCTACTGGCCTGGAACAGTCAACAAAACACAAAGCAAAGGTATGCAGGCGCAGAGTCTATTACAAAAATAAATGATATACACAGACATGATCCTATGTTCTGTTTGTTAAAAATATCAAAAACCCTTGACAGAAGACACAGACCCAGTAATAACAATAAATAGCATCCACCAGTGGAATTTCAGTGAAATGGGAACTTAGGAATTCCTGCACTGGTTGAATGCTGTTCGCTTCGTAGGATCCAGAATTATTCTGAGGCATTCAAAACTAAAAATATATCAAATGACAAATTGATGACATTTTAATTCATTATGAACAGTCAAAATTCAAGACTGATATTTATTTATGTTTATTTCATAATACTTCATAATCTGTTTTGCTGGAATATTTTACCTATTGTCCCATTCTGTTGTTGTCTTGTTGCTGTCACAGTAAATGTGTTGTGTGGCTGGGGGGGCCTGGCTGCCTTTTATTTCTGTTTTCTGTCCTGTCTTTTGTTTTTCCTTCCAGGTGGCTTGCATTTGGGACTGAGTGGCTGTGTAGCTGAGTTTATCAGGACCTCACCCTGATCACCTGAGGCTGATCACCTGCGGCTCGTCAGGACTCACAGCTGTGGTGCATCTACAATGGATTGGAACATGGTGGCATTTAAGACTGGAGTACACAGTGTGTATTTGCCAGAGACCCGACCTTGTGACCAGACGGGTGAGATCGTTGTCTCAAGAGCCATCTCATCATCAGTGGATGCAGAGAACGTCCAGGTTTGATGCATGGTCTGTGAAAGAGGAGAGGGTGAGGTCTCACGCTCGTCAGCACACTTCCTGAGGTACGTTAGATTTTGTGACTAACATTTATACAGTCAGTAAATGTGGTGTCCCTCACACCTTATTATATTGAGCTGTATGTTAATCGTTTAAATCAGCTTCCACTGCAGTGGAGTTTTGTGAACAGGGTGTTCTATGCCTGCAGGGTGGGAAGCTGATTTGCAATTAAGCCAGGAAGTGTTTGCTGTTTGTGCACCTTTGAGCGGTCCCTCTGTGTGTTGAGTGTGGACTCACATAATGATTTCTTCTTTCACAGACTCGGTTTGTCGCGGCCACCTGGGGGGTGTCGGCGGGGTCCTTGGGTCCGAACTGGTTCTGGCTCCGGACCGTTAGCTCTGCTGGGAGCGCACCGCAATCCACCATGCCAGACCGCGCACTTTTATATTTTTCACATCACTGTTATGTTTATTAAACTCAGTTAGCCTTTGAACCGTGCTCTGCTTATTTCATACTGGGTCCTTCAAACGCTGGTCGGTTCTCCGGGCTGCGTCCGACACATAACAGTAGTCTCTGGCCAAACATCACGGACCCAGCGGTAGCAGAGACGGTAACGCGCCGGGAAGGCGGCAGCAGACGTTCAGAAGTTATCCGGATCAGTTGCGGGTGCTCTCCGCCTGGATGGTGCGCGTTGGAGAACCCATTACTGAATACTGATTTGAGCGCTCATGCAGCCGTGTTCCTGTGTTTGTGCCTTATCCGTGGGTTGTGGTGGAGTGTGACTGGCGACGGCTTCGCGTCACACTTCGACCGGATAAGAGGTTTAAACGGGAGCTGCAGGAGTGGGTCTGTAATGGGTGAACGCGCACGGCGGAGCTCTGTGGCACGGGTCGCGGTGCTTCCTGTGTTACAGTCGTAGCCCCGTTTCCCCGGGTAATGATAGCTACTGCGTCTGTTGTGTCAGCTCCGGTGTTATTTAGTTGAATCACATTTTCTGGTTGTGTGTTGCACACAGCTGCGCACAGAAAAGCAGCTCATTTGTTTTCTCTGTCACCAAAGGGGGTTTTTCATTTTTAGCACTCTGGCTCCCTCTGTTGGTGACTGAGTCACATTACCGTCAAGCTCTTAAGTTGGAACAGGTGTGTTCCATTTGTTTGAGCTTGACGGTATAAATCACTTATTAGTTTTGTGCTAGTTCATTTTGTGTGGGTGTTTTTTGAGTTGGTTTTTGTGTGGGATTTTATTTTGTTTTCCACTATTAGTGTCTGGGGTTGTGACCCTGCAGCCTGTTTGGAGCAACAAAAAAGGACCCAAGCAACTTTATGTTAGTCTGTTAGTCTTTCTTTTATTTCTTAGTTTCACCTCCCCAGGGTTTGATGGGACGGTCCCCTGGGGGGTGATGGGGGGTAATTGGGTTGTTTTTTCTTTTTTTTTTTTTGTTTTTTGTTATGCCCTCTCTTCTCCTCTGACTCCAGCCGGGTGAGCCGTAGAGTCGGCGTTGCTGGAGTGGTGCAGTTTGGTTATGCTGGGCGTTTCCCAGGTAACCTCTGCACCTGGGAGGGGGGGGGGTTTGGGGTATTTTCTTTTTGTTCCCTCTCTTCTCCTCTGGCTCCAGCCGTGTGAGCCGTAGTGTCGGCGTTGCTGGAGTGGTGCAGTTTGGTTATGCTGGGTGTTTCCCAGGTAACCTCTGCACCTGGGGAGGGGGGGGGGGGTTTGTTTGTTGATTCCCTGTTCCACCTCCGGCTTCAGCGCGCCTTTGAGCCGTCTGCCATCGGCGTGGCTGAGGTTTGGGGCAGTGGGATATACCCGCAGCTGGTGGCTGGTTTGGGAGTCGGAGGAGTGGCGCCGTTTTGTGCCGTCTGCCATAACCGCTGTTCCACTCCTCCCGGTTGGCTTCTGGGGTATAGTCACGGTTGGTGACACTGGACGTGCTTCCAGTTTCCACTGCGGCAAGGGGGTGGGGTTGGGGTTGTTTTGTTATGGTTTTTTTTTTTTTTCTCCTTTTGTTTTTCCCCCTAGTTTCCGCCCTCAGGGTTTGACTGTGGTGTCCTCTGGGGGGGAAAGGGCTGTGGGTCCATCTAGCCATAGACGGCCGGGGCTGGGTCCGTTGGTCATGAGGGGAGGCGTCTCCTGGGTTGATGGAATGGTCCTCTGGGAGGCGCTGGGAGTCCCCGTGGGTGACATTGGATCCCAGAGGGACCTCGGCTGTGGTTATTACTCCTGGAGCTGGCGGGATGTCCTCTGGGGGGTGTTGGTCCCTACATGTCGTTGGGGGGGGGGGGGGGGGGTGTTAGTGTTTTTATTTGTTAGCTTAAGTTTGGGTTGTTTTTCTTTTCTCCCCTTCCCGGGGTTTGATGGAACGGTCCTCTGGGGAGGGGGGGGGGTGTTAGCGTTTTTATTTGTAAGCTTAAGTTTGGGTTGTGTTTTTCTTTTCTCCTCTTCCCGGGGTTTGATGGGACGGTCCCCTGGGGAGGGGGGGTGGTTTGGTTGTTTGTGTTTGTCTTTTTTTGTTTTATGACTAATCAGACTGTGAACATGGTTGGACAAAGGCTGACCGCACAGGTTTAAGAACTCCTGGCCACACCTGTGCTAAGTGACTGACAGAAACAAAGGCAAAGATGCAGCCAGAGGAGAAGACATCAACCATTCTGTTGGAAGACGAATGCAGATACGGTTTCCAGCCATGGCCCCTGGAGGGGGGTGTTTCTCCTGGGCCGGGTTTGTGTGGTTGCCGGGAGGCTTCCCGTGAGGGTGGGGTGCTGTTGTGTGGCTGGGGGGGCCTGGCTGCCTTTTGTTTCTGTTTTCTGTCCTGTCTTTTGTTTTTCCTTCCAGGTAGCTTGCATTTGGGACTGAGTGGCTGTGTAGCTGAGTTTATCAGGACCTCACCCTGATCACCTGAGGCTGATCACCTGCGGCTCGTCAGGACTCACAGCTGTGGTGCATCTACAATGGATTGGAACATGGTGGCATTTAAGACTGGAGTACACAGTGTGTATTTGCCAGAGACCCGACCTTGTGACCAGACGGGTGAGATCGTCGTCTCAAGAGCCATCTCATCATCAGTGGATGCAGAGAACGTCCAGGTTTGATGCATGGTCTGTGAAAGAGGAGGGGGTGAGGTCTCACGCTCGTCAGCACACTTCCTGAGGTACGTTAGATTTTGACTAACATTTATACAGTCAGTAAATGTGGTGTCCCTCACACCTTATTATATTGAGCTGTATGTTGGTCGTTTAAATCAGCTTCCACTGCAGTGGAGTTTTGTGAACAGGGTGTTCTATGCCTGCAGGGTGGGAAGCTGATTTGCAATTAAGCCAGGAAGTGTTTGCTGTTTGTACACCTTTGAGCGGTCTCTCTGTGTGTTGAGTGTGGACTCACATAATGATTTCTTCTTTCACAGACTCGGTTTGTCGCGGCCACCTGGGGGGTGTCGGCGGGGTCCTTGGGTCCGAACTGGTTCTGGCTCCGGACCGTTACCTCTGCTGGGAATGCACCGCAATCCACCATGCCAGACCGCGCACGTTTATATTTTTCACATCACTGTTATGTTTATTAAACTCAGTTATCCTTTGTACCGTGCTCTGCTTATTTCATACTGGGTCCTTCAAACGCTGGTCGGTTCTCCGGGCTGCGTCCGACACATAACAAAATGACTCATGTGTTTACTAGAAGGAGAGAGCATATCTCACCCATATTGGCCTCTCTTCATTGGCTTCCTGTTAATTCTAGAATAGAATTTAAAATTCTTCTTCTTACTTATAAGGTTTTGAATAATCAGGTCCCATCTTATCTTAGGGACCTCGTAGTACCATATCACCCCAATAGAGCGCTTCGCTCTCAGACTGCAGGCTTACTTGTAGTTCCTAGGGTTTGTAAGAGTAGAATGGGAGGCAGAGCCTTCAGCTTTCAGGCTCCTCTCCTGTGGAACCAGCTCCCAATTCAGATCAGGGAGACAGACACCCTCTCTACTTTTAAGATTAGGCTTAAAACTTTCCTTTTTGCTAAAGCTTATAGTTAGGGCTGGATCAGGTGACCCTGAACCATCCCTTAGTTATGCTGCTATAGACGTAGACTGCTGGGGGGTTCCCATGATGCACTGTTTCTTTCTCTTTTTGCTCTGTATGCACCACTCTGCATTTAATCATTAGTGATCGATCTCTGCTCCCCTCCACAGCATGTCTTTTTCCTGGTTCTCTCCCTCAGCCCCAACCAGTCCCAGCAGAAGACTGCCCCTCCCTGAGCCTGGTTCTGCTGGAGGTTTCTTCCTGTTAAAAGGGAGTTTTTCCTTCCCACTGTAGCCAAGTGCTTGCTCACAGGCGGTCGTTTTGACCGTTGGGGTTTTACATAATTATTGTATGGCCTTGCCTTACAATATAAAGCGCCTTGGGGCAACTGTTTGTTGTGATTTGGCGCTATATAAAAAAATTGATTGATTGATTGATTATGCTTTCTGTAAAAGGATGAAAATGTCATGGCTGTCCACAGCAAATATATATATATAAAATACACATGGCTCACTTTGAATTCCTTCCTGCAATCATAGAGTTAGCTGAGGTACTTCAAGCTTGTTTTCTATCAAAAACTGCAAGAGAAGAGTAAAACAATATTTCTAACAATGATCACAAATTGGTAAATAATTTTATTATTCTGCAACAGTGCAGTTGGGGTGACAAAATGCATCACACTGTGGTTTTGGTGAGACAGCCAACACCATGTTGGCCCAAACATAAGATGACAGCAATTATAAGACTAAGACAATTATAAGTCTTTTTCAAGACAAATGTTTTGAAAAAGACCTTTTGAAGACCAATTTTTTTTTTCAAGACAAATGCTTTTATTTGTGTAATAATACTAATAAAAGAACCATTGAGAGAGAGAGAGAAAAGGTCCAGACATAGTGGTGCAGGAGTGTGAAGTGAACTATCTTGGCTTCTCAGTCAGCTCACAACAGGTGGAACCTTCTGCTCATCCTGACCACAGTGAAGTGCACTGACCACTCAGGATGAAACATCAGTGATGCCCAATAGGTCCACAATTGGAAGCATCTTTGGACAACATGAAAAGTTAAAATGGCCAGAAACAAACAGAAGCTGGAGTTGTTCCACAGCATGCATTAAGCACCCGTCCCACATGCAGGGACTCTGGAGAGGTGTCTGGTTGCAGGATGCTGAGGAAATAGTGCTCCACATTTTCCCAGTCTGAGGGGAGAAAAGGTGGAAGTGAAAAGCAGAAGACACGGTGTGGACCTGCTGCTCTCTGTATTAGCACAAATTCTCTCTGATGCAGTTTGAACAGTCAAAATCATGTGGGTCCATTGTTGAAATAAAGTTGTGGGGAGACAGCGGTTAGCTGTTTCATGTGCACGTCAAATTGTGTATCCCTGGACTGGATTCCAGTCCATCACAGGGCCGGTAGCCATTTTCCATGTGGGTGGACTGAGACCTGACACATCAATTGTGTTGTCCTGTCCATGGTAGCATGGACAGGATTTCCCACCAGGTCTACAGATCTGCAGGTGTTACAGAGAGTGTAAAAGCAACTTCTGCTAGGTTGAACAAAGAGTCCAAATGTCTGTTTCTTAAGTGATGGCTTCATCTAACAGTGAAGCATGGTGTCTTAGTGATGGCTTCATCAGCCATCACTAAGCCACCATGGTGTCTTAGTGGTTAGACGTTTGGTTCAGTTCGTGGGATTGCTCCCTGTCTAGTCCTTTCTGTGTGGAGTTTGCATGTTCTCCCTGTGTCTGGTTTCTTCCCACAATCAAAAACATGCTTATTTAGGGTCTGCTCCTCTCTCTGCCCCTGACCAAGGCAGCATCTCTACATCTGGAGTTGGTCCTCAGACTGTGGCTGCTCACTACTCCTAGTGGTTGGTTTGTGTCTAACTGTAAGTAGGACGGTTAAATGCAGAGAAACGTATCTACAATAAAAGCCCTTCTTTTTCGTCTTCTTAAAAAAATTATTCCAGGTGTATGACTTGCTGCCAAAGAGATTTAGGGAATGTTCAGCTTCTAGTGGTTGGATGTTAAATGACCTAAAGAGCTCCAATTTTAAGAATCTACTAATTGATATGGTGCAGGTTTTATACCAGATGCCACTGGAAGAACATGCAAACTGCACAAGGTAAGAAACTAAAAAGGACTGACACCAGAGCCAGTGCTCCCACAGTTACTTTGAAAAGATACTTTATTAGTTACTTTTTATGTTTTAGAATAACTCCCTTAGCAGCTTTATGCAGTTAATTTATTAGGAGCTGCTGACAACTTGTAACTAATAAGTAATGTAAGGTAACTACTAATCTAACTTGGTTACTCCTAAGATTGAGTACTCAGCAAAGTAACTAATAGTTAATCTTAAAAATAACCAAGTTCGATTTGTAGTTACTTTATTAGTTACATTCAGCAGCTGCCAACAAGTTGTTTGCAGCTGATAATGAAGTAACTGTAAAATGTAACTGTTGGCCATTGGGCAAATAAATGTAATGTCTTATCTTATTCGCCCAACCATTTGGGCAGATAATTCATACATTGAACGTTACACGCACAACCGTTGGGCAGATAAATATAATGTCTTATCTTATTCACCCAACTGTGATCGTGTATTTGACACGTTTTGTGCATCTAAACTACATTTTTTACACCACTTTTTAAGGCTCTATTGCGGTGTATGTTTGACATATTTAATGGCGCCATCTTTAATTACTGCGAAAACACTGTAATGGAAACAGACAAACTTCATAAGTATTTTGAACGGAAGCCTGTTAACAATGACGAAACAGTTTTTGAACCAAATGCTGCTTGTTGGCTGTAAGATGGTGTTAGTTTGACACTGTTCCCTGGGTGTGATGAGCCAAACAGAACCGCTTTAGATCATAGCTCCTCTGCGGGCTGCGAACCCTCCCGCAGCCGGCGAGAAAATATCCGCCTTTTTTCCCTCCCGCATTGAAACCGGAAGTGAGCTTACAAGCGCGCTCATTGGTCGGTTGTGGTTATGCTCATGAATTTACTTTATTGAGCCAACGGTTGGGCATATAGCCACTCTCATAAAGTAACTAATAAAGTCACTTTTCAAAGTTACTTTGGCAACACTGACCAGAGCGGAGTTGCTCAAACCACAGGTTCACCCATTCTGTGTTAGTTCTAGTCTTCTTATCATGCTCATTGTGTGTTCTAATCTATCATGCAATGATACTTTTGTCTGGAAGTATGTGCTTTGGGTAAATGTATAAGTCCTGTCTGCATAGCGACAGTAACTAGCCCATGACCACTGATCCGAAAAGACGCTTGAGTTTCTGTTTACAGGTGCTTTCAGGTGAGATATTTTGGGTGTGTAATAATTGCCAGCCTTGCTGAACTTCAAGTCACGTGATATGAGCGCCACTGACGTGCATGACGTGACCATTCCTGTGAGCTTCTGAGATTACGGTTGTATCCGACATGCTAAACTTTACGAGGTAGCCTCATAGTAGCCCCATGCAGCTGTGTTTTGGGCTTTAAAGTACAATCAAAATGCAGCTTTAACAGGTTATACATCAACATTATAAGATGACATCTCCACTGACTCCACCCTCAGCCCAAACTTGACATTTTGGCCTCACTTGTGGTGAGGATTAAAGGACCACAATGTTGTCTCTCAGTTTTTCATCTACTCCTTAAATTTGTTTTCATCTAAGCAAGAAACCAGCAGCTTGTCAGGGCTGTTCGCAAGCCTACAGACTTTGTGTCTTCTTAGCTACTGTACGTCAGTCTCAATTCTGCTTCAGCTCAGCAATTTGACAATTCACGGATGTTTTAATAAGAACATCACAGCATTGTGAGTACATGTGCTGTCGTCTGATCTCTGCCTGGTCAGGTGCACGGGTGCAGGTTTTCACTTCCGAACACTGAGGATGGTCATCTGCAGACATTCTTCTTTCAGAGCCCCGAGTTCTGTCTTGTAACCATTCGTCTTGCTTTCATCAGCGTACACACACGTCTGCCTCTTAGTGGACAGTGGTGTATCCACGGTCACTGAACCAGCGTTCACCACGTCGCCATGTAACGCAGAGGAGGAAGGGACCGCTGCAGCAAGCTGCTCCTAGGATCGCGGAGAGAGCTCGTCCAACGTCATGCCTCGCTCCCTCATTCACGAAGCAGTACAAGATGGGATCTGCAACACAGTTCAGGCTAGTCAAGGCTAAAGACACGTGGTACACTGCAAACAGGCTCACCTCTGAGCCACAGTCACAGGGCTTCTTAAGAAACATGACACTTCTCCACAAGAGCAGAATGTGGTAAGGTCCAAAACAGAGCAAAACAATCAGGATCAGGCTCAAGGCCAAACGCTGGATTTTTGCTTTTTCCTCAGGCTCGATGGAGATGTTGCAGCGCACTGCTGCGAGAATGCCCCGATAAGCAACCAGCATGGCTGTCCAGGGGGCTAGAAAGCCCAGAAACGTTCTGTACAGGTTCATCCCCACTACCCAGTCCTGCATCGGATACTTCTCAAAACAGAACGAGTGGTTGAAGCGATTTTGGAAGAGCTCGTTATGGAAAAGAGGAGCAGAGTTGGCGACAATTTCGGTGATCCACACTGTGGTGCTGACCAGGAGTGCTGCAGAGCAGAGACAGCATTGGAAAAAAAAAAGGACAAGAAACAAGCATTACAGTTTTCAGGAATACTGTGTCAGTGCTGTGCAGTACATCAGTGTGAGCGACTTTTGAAATCTCAGAAGTGATGTACATACTGTGAGAACATTAAAATAGCACATTAATTACTGGGATAAATACAGTCTGAACTGCATTAAGAAATTAATGAATAAAGAGTGAATGAAGCCACGCCCTCCCACGCCAGAACAGGGCCAAAAGTTTGAAACTGAAAAAACAAGATCTGAAAGTGAAAAAAAGATCTGAAGGTGAAAAAAGAGATATGAATGAAAATAAATTATTTGATCAAAATAATTACAGAGCTGAATCAAAAATATATTTAAATTGAAAAATATACATCTTACACTTATTTTTATTTTCATAATACTTTTTAAATGATTATAAAATGCAAGAACAAACATTGAATTTTCAGTTTCAAAATTTATTTGTTCAATCTTTTTTATTTTCAAGATTACAAAACTTTTGGCCTGGATTGAGCTCCATAGAACTGTCCATGGTCAGAAGAAACCCTTTAATATCCTTCACTGATGTTCCCTTTTATACCAGAACTAAGTAATCATGAGGGATTCATGCTCATTTTGAGTAAGACTTACGGCCTCGTCACACTTAGTAAGAATGAAGCCACATCAGGCTGAATGGTTTGAATGTAGGTGGAACAAATACGAACACCAAAATACAGTCAGAATGCAGTAAGAGTAATACCCCATCATACCAGGACACACCAGGGGCTGAAAGAGCCCGAATGGCGTCCTAATGGGAATTTGACCCACATTCAGGATGTGTCAAGGTGCAGTCGAAAATGTTGGACAGTATTCTATCATCATAATAATAATAATAACCTTTATTTAACCAGGTAGAATTTCATTGACATCAAAACCAGCGGTTTTTAATTTGCTCAACCTGCTGACTTTGGACACAACAAGTCTGTGCTGCGAACTTTAACCCCCAATCTCAATTCTCTTTTGTACCCCTTCCCCTTCCCCTTGGCCCTACCCCTACCCCTTTAAAACAAGAGGTAAGGTGAAGGGGTATGCCTCTAGCCCTATGAATTGAGACAGCCCTCCGCCTTAGAAGAAAAAAAACTGCCCGTGTCAAACTGCCGTCTTCACTGTTTGTTAACATGGCAACCGAAATGCAACTTGTTGCAGTAGCCTGTTTGCTCTTTTTATTTTCTCGCCTTTCTGCGTAAATGCAAAGAAATAGAAGACGACGCAGATTTCTTCAACACAGTCATGTCATGTTAATTAATTAATTTGTAATTTATAATAATAATAAATAGCATTAATAATTAATTAGTAATTAATTAATGTTAATAATACTAATAATTAATCAATGATAGGAATAATTAATATTGTTTGATTAATCATTAATTGATTGATTAGTAATTAATTAATTAATAATTAAAATAAATAAACACTTGAAATATATCAGTCTGTGTGCAATAAATGTATACAAGTTTCACTTTTTGAATAGAATTACTGAAATAAATCAACTTTTTCATGATATTCTAATTATATGACCAGCACCTGTATGTATGTTCTGGGCTGCATCTCGTTCTGTTAACCTTATATTTCTTTTTCAAATTCTCCCATTTTTTGCATCCAGCCCTATTTCCTTTTGAAATTTCTTTGACAAATAATAGCAGCCTATTAGGACGTCAGTGTTGTGAAAGTGTAGGAACACGGACCCACAACAGGGGGCGCAAATGAACGGACAATGGAGTAAGTCAAATAACAAAGCTTTACTGTTGTGAAACTCGCACAACAAACACAACAGATTACAATTTCGGGAACAAGCCGAATTCCAATGGTGTCGTGTGGGCAGGCTCGAAGGTAGGAGATGTCTGTCCAAGTCGAACCGGAACCACTCGATTTCCACCGCCACCGAACCCCGGGAATACTGGAGCCGCCAAGTCCCGAACTCCCAGGTGACCACTGCCTCCGCTTGTCAGATCTGGTACTGCTGGCGAGGAACAAAAACAGTCAGAGGTGGGTGCGCTGCACCCAGCAACACGGACGGTGGTAACACCACCTCCCCCTCTCGTCAAGTAAACACTGAAGTGCAGGAGTGTGAGTACTTATCCAACACTGTCTCCTGCTGCTCTTCTCTCTCTCTGTATAAAGGCAAAAAGTATTCAAGGTTGATATAGTCGGCTGGATACGTTACCTCCTCGGTAGAAACGATATCTCGGCAATGAGGTTGAGATGCCGTCCTGCTGATATACCCCTCTGATGATTGCTGTCAGCTGTCTCAGGTGATGGGTGACAGCTGTCACCCTGGCTGCTCCTGTGAGGCGGCAGCGCCCTCTGGTACCTGGAGCCCGCACTCCAGGCAGGGCGCCCTCTGGTCGTGGTGGGCCAGCAGTACCTCCTCTTCAGCGGCCCACACAACAGTCAGGTTATGTGTTACACATATACATGTGTGTGTGTATATATTTTTCCGCTTATTCCCATTGATGAAACTTCTCATTTTCTGCCTGAAATCTTATTAGGAGACGAGTGTGTTCAGGGCTCCCTGTTTGTTTACTAAATACACACACGTTACAGACCCAGCAGGGATTGATATTATCCAAAGATTCATGAACATACAAATTAACGTGCTTATCCTTTATCATGATTTTCTCCATTGTGAGATATAAAAGTGTCTTATCGTAGCGTTCATGTGTATGTGCATTATAGCGCCTCAGCACACGAGCGAAGTTCCGATATTCTTCAGAACGACAATATACGAGGTCTGTGATGAAAAAAGCGGTCCTTTTTATTTTTTTCAAAAAATTAATGGATTTGATTCATATGTTTTTACGTCAGACAAGCTTGAACCCTCGTGCGCATGCGTGAGTTTTTTCACGCGTGTCGGTGACGTCATTCGCCTGTGGGCAGGCCTTGAGTGAGGAGTGCTCCACCCCGTCCGTCGGAATCTCTTTGTCTGAATAGCCGCTGCAGACGGCGCGCGTTGCTTTATCAACATTTTTTCTGGACCTGTGATCCGAGTGGACACTATTCGAGAAATTAAGCTGCTTTTCGGTGAAAAGTTTAACAGCTGATGAGAGATTATGGGGTGTTTCTGTCGGTGTAAGGACTTCCCACGGAGCAGGATGTCGCGCAGCGCTTCCAGGCACCATCGGCCTGTTTCGACCTGAAAACATTCTAATTGAAGGCTTAATTCACCCAGGACGTCGTGAGAGAACAGAGAAGATTCAGAACAGGCCGGCATGAGGACTTTATGCAGACATTCCACTGTTTAAGGACATTTTGTAATGAAAGACGTGCGCGCAAATTCGCGCACAGATACACAGATTCGCCGAGTCGTCACGGAAACGACTCGGCGAATCTGTGTGCGCCGCGACAGGAAAAACACCTCCGTGTTGAAAACTATTTGTAAAATTCAGGCGGCTTTTGATGGCTTTCAACAAGTGAGTAATTGAGAAATTGTTTAACAGCTTGGGCATGTTCCAACTTGCCCATTAAGGTTTCCAACGGAGGTGTTTTTCCTGTCGCGACCCCCCGCGGTCGGGTCCGGCCCGACATGCGACTCTGCCCGCACGTTCTTTCATTACAAAATGTCCGTTAACAATGGAATGTCCGAATAAACTCCTCATGCGAACTTCTTCTGAAAGTTCTCTGTTCTCTGACGACTTACTGGGTCAACAGAGCCTGAAATGTGGAAGTTTTCAATTTGAAACGGTGAGACGCTGCCGCCTCGAAGCGCAGATCGCCGTCAGGCGCCGTGGGCCGTCCTTAAAGCAACACTACCAGACCAAAATCTCTCATCAGCCGTTAAAATTTTTACCGAAAACCAGCTGAATTTATCGAATGGTGTCCACTCAGTTGTGCCTTACAGTTTTGAAAAAATTTTGATCAAACAAAGCAGCAGTCTCTGAGCCATTCCTAAACAATGAAAAAAATCGACGAGAGGGTGGGCCACTCCTCACTCAAAGACTGCCCACAGGCGAATGACATAATCGACAGGCGTGAAAAAACTCTTGCATGCCCACGAGGGTTCAAGCATGTCTGATGTAATCACACGTGATTCAAATCCATATGGTTTTTGAAAAAAATAATAAGGTCCGTTACTTTTATCACAGACCTCGTACACAACATGCATCCAGCAGCCTACACGTTGCTGTCATAGACAACTGCCTGTAAAGTTTTTTGCAATAAGCAATGCTACCCCAGCTAGCCGCCTCTCCCCGTGAGCAATGCCAGAAAAGTGGAGCATCCAGTCCCTGGCAGAGAGGAATATTGCTCTCAGGGGGTCTACAGACAAACTTTCTGAGGCCAATAATGGTAATTTCTTGAAGGAAGTAGAGCTCATGGCACCGTTTGACCCAGTGCTGAAAGAGCATGTTGCCAAAGTAGAATCATACGTCATACCTGGGTAAGACTATTCAAAATGAGCTCATCGAGTGCAGGAATGTGGCATCTATTGTAAGTGGCATAAAGCAGTCTAAATACGTTGCAATAATTTTAGACTGCCCTCCAGATCTGAGCCATAATCAGCAACTATCAGTCATAATTTGAATTGTTGCAGTCGAGGGTACTGCAGAAGTTAAAGAATATTTCACTGTTTGTTTGTTTTTTAGGCAGAGGAAAGAGGAAAAACAGGAGAAGGCCTTTCAGCACTCATCCTAAAGAAACTCCAGGAGCTCATCATCCCATTTGAAGACTGCAGAGGGCAGTCTTATGACAATGGGGCAAACATAAAGGAGTTCAAGCCAGACTTCTTCAGATTAACCCGAGAGCTTTATTTGTCCCATGTAGAGGCCACACTGTAAACCTTGTTATCTCTGATGCAGCAAAGAGCTCTGCTGATGCCACTGGCTACTTTGGCTACCTTCAGAAATTATTCAATCTCTTTTTGGCTTCAATTCAAAGGTGGTCAATTCTAAAAAAAATGTTGACACAGCGTTAAAATCATGGTCAGACACTCGATGGGACAGTTGCATCAATAGTGTGGCGATTTCAGTCTGCAAAAGTCAGAGATGCTCTTTTGGAGATAAGAGACGCCGCTGGTGATCCAACCATAAAAACTGAAGCTCAAGCACTGGCAGAAGAGGTTGGATCATACCAGTTTGCCATCTGCACGGTTGTTTGGTATGATATTCTTTCCAAAGTCCAAAATGCTAATAAACTTCTGCAATCACAAAACATGCAACTAGATGTAGCTGTTGACATCCTTAAAAAAGCTGAAACCTCACTTGCTGGCTACAGAGACACTGGCTTTGCTGCAGCCCAGAAATCTGCGACAGAGATGTGTGAGGAAATGAATGTGGAAGTGAAAAACAGAAGAAAAGAAAAGATGACTGCATTGGAACTCCTAGTTTTCCTGGATGAAAAAAACTTGAAATAGGTGTATCCAAATCTGTGGGTGGCATTGAGGATTGCTGTCACTACTCCTGTGACTGTGGCTTCTGCATAGAAAGCTTTTCCAAGCTTATCCATCTATCCATCCATCCATCCATTTTTTTCCGCTTATCCTAGGTTGGGGTCACGGGGGCAGCAGCTCAAGCAAAGCCGCCCAGACCTCCCGATCCACGCACACCTCCCCCAGCTCCTCTAGGGGAACCCCAAGGCGTTCTCAAGCCAGCTGAGAGATGTAGTCCCTCCAGAGTGATCTGGGTCTTCCACGGGGCCTCCTCCTGATGGGACGTGCCCGGGAAAACCTCTCCAGCGAGGCGTCCAGGGGCATCCGGAAAAGATGCCCGAGCCACCTCAGCTGGCTCCTTTCGATGTAGAGGAGCAGTGGCTCAACTCCGAGCTCCTCCTGAGTGACAGAGCTCCTCACCCTATCTCTAAGGGAGTGCCCAGCCACCCTGCGGAGGAAACTCATCTCGGCCCTTGTACTCACGATCTCGTTCTTTCGGTCATGAGCCAAATCTCATGACCACAGGTGAGGGTCAGAACGTAGATCGATCAGTAAATCAAGAGCTATGCCCCCGTGCTCAGCTCTCTGTTCACCATGACGGTCCGATACAGCAACCGCATCACTGCAGACGCTGCACCAATCCATCTATCGATCTCACACTCCATCAGTCCCTCACTCGTGAACAAGACCACGAGATACTTAAACTCCTCCACCTGAGGCAAGGACACCCACCGACCTTCCAGTCGAGAACCATGGCCTCGGATTTGGAGGTGCTGATCTTCATCTCAGATGCTTCACACTCGGCTGCAAACCGCCCCAGTGCACGGTGAAGGTCGTGGTTTGATGAAGCCAACAGGACCACATCATCCGCAAACAGCAGAGATGAGATTCTGTGGTTCCCAAACCGGATGCCCTCTACACCCTGGCTGCACCTAGAAATTCTGTCTATAAAGGTAATGAACAGAACCGGGGACAAAGGGCAGCCCTGGCAGAGGCCAACGTGCACTGGAAACAGGTTTGACTTAGTATCAGCAATGCGAACCAAGCTCCTGCTGCGGTCGTATAGGGACCGGATAGCCCTTAGCAAAGGACCACGGACCCTGTACTCCCGAAGCACCCCCCACAGGGTGCCTCTAGGGACACGGTCAAACGCCTTCTCCAGCTCCACAAAGCATATGTGGACTGGTTGGGTGAACTCCCATGAACCCTCGAGCACCCGATGGAGGGTGTAGAGCTGGTCCAGTGTGCCGCGACCAGGACAAAAACCACACTGCTTCTGAATCCGACCTTATCGGGGAGGCTGAGTAGTGCGATCCCCCTGTAGTTGGAACACATCCTCCGGTCCCCCTTCTTAAACAGACGGACCACCACCCCAGTCTGCCAATCCAGGGGTACTGTCCCCGACCGCCACGCGATGTTGCAGAGACATGTCAACCAGGACAGTCCCACAACATCCAGAGACTTAAGGTACTCAGGACGGATTTTGTCCAGCCCAGGAGCCATGCCACCGAGGAGCTTTCTAACCACCTCGGTGACTTCGGCCTGGGTGATGGACGAGTCCGCCTCTGAGTCCTCAGTCTCTGCTTCCTCTTCGGAAGACGTGAAGATGGGATTTAGGAGATCCTCGAAGTATTCCTTCCACTGCCCAACAACATCCCCAGTCAGGGTCAACAGTTCCTGACCTGCACTATAGATAGTGTTGGCAGAGAGCTGCTTCCACCTCCTGAGGCGTCGGACAGTTTGCCAGAATTTTGTTCGAGGCCGACCGATAATCCTCCTCCATGGCCTCTCTGAAGTCCTCCCAGACCTGAGTTTTTGCCTCTGCAACCGCACAGGCTGCAGCACGCTTGGCCTGCCAGTACCTGTCAGCTGCCTCCAGGGTCCCACCTACCAACAAAGACAAGTAGGACTCCTTCTTCAGCTTGATGGCACCCCTTACTTCTGACGTCCACCACCGGGTTCGGGGATTACCACCGCAACAGGCACCAGAGACCTTGCGACCACAGCTGCAGGCGGCCGCATCAACAATGGAGGTGGAGAACATGGTCCACTCTGACTCCATGTCTCCAACCTCCCCCGGGATCTGGGAGAAGCTCTCCCGGAGGTGGGAGTTGAAGACCTCGCTGACAGAAGGTTCCGCCAGTCATTCCCAGCAGTTCACAATAAGTTTGGGCCTGCCAGGTCTAACCGGCTTCCTCCCCTCCCAGCAGATCCAACTCACCACCAGGTGGTGATCGGTCGACAGCTCAGCCACTCTCTTTACCCAAGTGTCTGAGACACGTGGCCGAAGATCAGATGATACAACTACAAAGTCAATCATTGACCTCCGTCTCAGGGTGTCCTGGTGCCACGTGCACTTATGGACCCCTGTGCTCGAACATGGTGTTCATGATGGACAGACTGTGACTAGCACAGAAATCCAACAACTGAACACCACTCGGGTTCAGATCGGGGAGGCCGTACTTCCCAATCACGCCCCTCCAGGTCTCACTGTCGCCCCCTACGTGGGTGTTGAAGAGCCCCAGGAGAACAATGGAGTCCCCGGTCAGAGCACTATCTAGTACCCCTCCCAGAGACTCCAAGAAGGTTGGGTACTTTGCATTGCTGCTCGGCCCATAGGCCGAGACAACAGTGAGAGACCTGTCCCCAACCCAAAGGCATAGGGACACGACCCTCTCGTTCACCGGGGTGAACTCCAACACATGGCGACTGAGCTGGTGAGCAATAAGCAATGCTACCCCAGCTTGCCGCCTCTCCCCGTGAGCAATGCCAGAAAAGTGGAGCATCCAGCCCCTCTCCAGGAGTTGGGTACCAGAGCCCAAGCTGTGCGTGGAGGTGAGCCCGACTATCTCTAGTCGGTACCTGTCGACCTCCCACACAAGCTCAGGCTCCTTCCCCCCCAGCGAGGTGACGTTCCACATCCCAACAGCCAGAGGCTGTGAGCACGGACTGGGCCGCCATGCCACCCACCCTCGACTGCCACCTAGTCCTCTCTGCACCAACCCCCATGGCTCCCTCTGCAGGTAGTGAACCCACAGCAGGGCCGGCCCCCACATTGCTCTTTCGGGCCGATCCCAGCTGGGCCCCGTGGGCTAAGGCCCGACCACCAGACGCTCGTGCACGAGCCCCAACCCCAGGCCTGGCGCCAGGGTGGACCCTGGCTCCGCCATACCGGGCAACGTCTTGGTCCTTAATTTTGTGTTAGTCATGGGAGCTTTTGAACTGCCCTTAGTCTGGCCCGTCACCTAGGACCTGTTTGCCATGGGAGACCCTACCAGGGGCACAAAGCCCCCGATAACATAGCTCCCGGGATCACCCGGGAACGCAAACTCCCCCACCACGATAAGGTGGCAGTTCAAGGGGGGAGCTTTTCCAAGCTTAAGGTAATAAAAACTTACTTGAGGTCAGCAATGTCACAAGAGTGTCTCAGTGGACTTGCTATTACAAGCATTAATGGAGAAGTGTCTAAACAGATTTCATATGATGATGATGAAACTATAAATTCCTTTGCTGCTCGTAAGTGCAGACAAGTTAAGTTCTAGATTGCTTTGAGGTTGTCCATTCAGGATTTTTTGCCCTAAATGTAGAAGTTTTATATATTTCATTTATAACTAGATGCACTGGGACAGTGCAAACCTCCACCAAGGCCATAGGGTCACTGATGTCACATGGGATACCCATTGGCAGAGAGATTTATTCCACGTCATTTCACGCATCTCCCATCATGTTTCAGATTCAGTGGTTAACCCTCTGGAGTCCGAGGGCATTTTATGGACAGTTCACTTGCCTGGCATAAATGTTTTCTTACAGCTGTTAAATGCTCTCCCTGCATCCCACAATCAAGTTTTGTCTCTTTTTTCAGGACAACCTGTACTTTCAAAATATATATGCTATAGCTGTGTTTTATAAGTGTAATAAATGTTTACTATCAGAAATAAGAAAGGAAAAAGTAAAGCGGAAAATAATTTTCCACACACATTTATACAAAACACACAGCAAAAAATAATAAACAACTGTTTTGACCCTTTATAAAGGTACTTTGGGCTCTTGTGTGAAAGACTGTACAACAAAAAGGTTCAAACAATAAACACAAATGCACATTTTGAACAATATATGCAAAATGGTCTATGTGTTTTGTTTGTCTTCATTTCAAAGCAATTTCTGTCTGCTATTACACAAAGGTCACATCACAAACTTCTACTATGAAGTTGACTGTGTGTTTGTTCTCTTCTACTTTGAAAGCAACATTCACACTTCGAGGCTCATTCAGTTTGCAGGAGCGGCCCCTCCCCCTCGCTCCATAGATATGGTAAACAGTGCTTTATGCCGGAGCGAATGAGCTTGCCACAGGCTTATCCAGTAACATTCACAGGAAAACTAGTCAAGCAATCCTGATACTCACACACTGTTTGAGCATGTGAGATTGTATTGAGAGGCTCTCCGTCTGCTCTGTTTCACTTTTGCTGTGCGTAATGGCGCAGGGCGCATTGGAGCAGACAGGGGGCTATTCAAATAGGCCAACTAGTAACACATCACTCCTAAAAACAATCTTTGGTGTGTCACGTGAGGTGAATCTGCCCTACGATTGGATTTTGGAAAACCATGTGACAGTGAACCAATTCCAATTGGACACTCATATTGCTCACGTCATCATACAGCTTCTATGAGGAGCACAAAGATGGTGGACAGTGGCTCAAAAGTCCGTGGAGTTAACTTTTCAGCAAAAAAAGTACGTTTCTCTCTCATATCATTAAAAAGTTATCTATAATTTAGTAAAGCAAAAACATAACCTCCTTGGCGGAAGGAGGTTGTGTTTTCGGTCGCGTCCGTTTGTTTGTTTGTTGGTTGGTTGGTTTGTTAGCAGGATTACTCAAAAAAAAAAAATCCTCAACAGATTTCAATGAAATTTTTACCAGAGGTGTATCTTGGCCTAATTTAGAAGTCATTAAATTCTGGTAATGATCCAGAATAGGATCCGGATACAGTCATTTTTTAAGGATTCTTTATCATTGCAGGATAGGGCCAATTTCAACATTTTTGCATCTAACTTCATGAAGACAGCTCACAAATGCTGAACAAAAATTAAGTTACACACAACAATAATTTAGCATTTCTTTATCCTCATTGAATAAACTTATTAGAAAAAAAAAAAAAAAACTTGTGTAGTTCATGCAGTTTCTCTTTATAAATACATTTGCTGAAGACCTAAGGGTTTAACCACTGAATCTGAAACATGATGGTAGATGCGTGAAACAACGTGGAATAAGTCTCTTTGCCAAAGGGTATTCCATGTGACGTCAGTGACCCTATGGCCATGGCGGAGGTTTGCGCTCTCTGAGTGCTTCTAGTTGTTAGTTTATATAGCGTGCGTATGTGTTTTAATAGCACTGCTTTACCTTATCTTTGGGTTTGTGCATTAGTTGTACCTTTCATTCATAACTTTTGCACTAAATTTTCAAGTTTTATTTAATTTGTTTTATTTATAATCATTGTTACAGTTTATGGAGTGTGTATTTGTGTGTGTTTTGATTACAGTTTTACATTCCCTTCGGGTTTTGCACTGTTGTAGCTTTTCAGTCATGACTTTTGCACTTAATTTACAAGTTTTATATATTTTGTTTTATTTATAATCATTGTTATAGTTTATATAG
Organism: Thalassophryne amazonica; assembly: GCF_902500255.1. Lineage (NCBI taxonomy): Eukaryota > Metazoa > Chordata > Actinopteri > Batrachoidiformes > Batrachoididae > Thalassophryne > Thalassophryne amazonica. The sequence continues at coordinate 139,498,283 of NC_047106.1, forward strand.
TGTGTATTTGTGTGTGTGTTTTCATTACACTGTTTTTATTGCCTTTGGGTTTTGCACAGTAGTTGTACCTTTCATTCTTAATTTTTGCACTCAATTTACAAATTTTATTTAATTTGTTTTATTTATAATCATTGTTACAGTTTCTATAGTGTGTATTTGTGTGTGTTTTGATTACACTGTTTTACATTGCCTTCGGGTTTTGCACAGTTGTACCTTTCATTCATAACTTTTGCACAAAATTTTCAATTTTTATTTAATTGTTTTATTTATAGTTTTTGTTACAGTTTCTATAGTGTGTGTGTCTGTGTGTGTGTGTGTGTGTGTGTTTTGATTACACTGTTTTTCATTGCCTTTGGGTTTTGCACTGTAGTTGTGGCTTTCATTCTTGACTTTTGCACTAAATCTACAAGTTTTATATATTTTTTGTTTTATTCATAATACGAGGTCTGTCCATAAAGTATAGGTCCTTTTTATTTTTAGTTTCAGAAGAAGTTGGTTTCAGCATTTTATCCGGATATTCCACTGTTAAAGGAGATTTTTTAAATGAAAGACGTGCGGACGGGTCCACGCGTCGGCTCGCAGCCGCCGCGACGCTCCGCCGCAGGAAAAACACCTCCGTTGGAAGCCTTAAGGACAAGTTGGAACATGTCCAGCTGTTAAACAATTTCTCATATACTCACTCCACTGAAAGCCATCAAAAGCTGCCTGGATTTTACAAATGGTTATCAACACGGAGGTGTTTTTCCTGTGCCGCCGCTCCGCGCCGGCTGCGTCCCGTCTGCGCGTCTTTCATTAATAAAATCTCCTTTAACAGTGGAATATCTGGATAAAATGCTGAAACCGACTTCTTCTGAAACTTCTCTGTTCTCTCACGACGTCCTGGATCAATAGAGCCTGAAATGTGGAGGTTTTCAGCTTGAAACAGGCTGATGACGCCGCCTGAGAGCGCAGCGTGACGTCTCGCACCGTGGGAAGTCCTTAAAGCGACAGTGTCACCTCAAAATCTCTCATCAGCCGTTAAAATTTTCACTGAAAACCAGCTTAATTTTTCGAATCGTGTCCACTTCGATGTGTCTCACAGGTTTAGAAAAAATTTTGATCAAACAAAGCGCCAGTCTCTCAGCAACTTCTCAGACAAAGGAATTCCGACGAGGGGCTGGACGACTCCTCCCACAAGGAGTGCTCACAGGCGAATGACGTCACCGACAGGCGTGGAAAAACTCACGCATGCGCACGAGGGTTCATGCATGTCTGACGTAAAAACATATGAATGAAATCCATATAGTTTTTGAAAAAATAAAAGGACCTATACTTTATGGACAGCCCTCGTATATGTAACAGTTTGTTTAGTGCAGGGGTGTCTTTTTGGTTCTGGGGCTGCATACTGTTGTGGCTGGCGTGCCTGGCTGGCTTTTGTTGGTCTTCTGTTTCTGTCTTTTGGTTTTCCTTCCAGGTGGCTTGCATTTGGGACTGAGTGGCTGTGTGGCTGAGTTACCAGGACCTCACCCTGATCACCTGAGGCTGATCAGGTGCGGCTCGTCAGGACTCACAGCTGTGGTGCATCTATACGGATTGGAACATGGTGGCATTTAAGTCTGGAGTACACAGTGTGTATTTGCCAGAGACTCGACCTTGTGACCAGACGGGTGAGATCGTCGTCTTGAGAGCCATCTCATCATCAGTGGATGCAGAGAACGTCCAAGTTTGATGCATGGTCTGTGAAAGAGGAGAGGGTGAGGTCTCACGCTCGTCAGCACACTTCCTGAGGTACGTTGGGTTTTGTGACTAACATTTGTACAGTCAGTAAATGTGGTGTCCCTCACACCTTATTATATTGAGCTGTTATGTTAGTCGTTTTAATCAGCTTCCACTGCAGTGAGTTTGTGAACAGAGTGTTCTATGCCTGCAGGGTGGGAAGCTGATTGTAATTAAGCCAGGAAGTGTTTGCTGTTTGTACACCTTTGAGCGGTCTCTCTGTGTGTAGAGTGTGGACTCACATGATGATTTCTTCTTTCACAGACTCGGTTTGTCGCGGCCACCTGGGGGGTGTCGGCGGGGTCCTTGGGTCCAAACAGGTTCTGGCTCCGGACCATTAGTGCTGCTGGGAGCACACCGCAATTACCACCTCGCAGACCGCGCACTTATTTGTTTGTATATTTATCACATCACTGTTATGTTTATTAAACTCTGTTATCCTTTGTACCGTGCTCTGCTTATTTTATACTGGGTCCTTCAAACGCTGGTCGGTTCTCCGGGCTGCGTCCGACACATAACACATACAGCCCATCTGGAGGATGGTCAGACCAGTAAAATAACTGCAAAATAGCTGTACTTAACTTTTTCAATAGATATATATTCACTCACATAATCACTTATAACTAGGCTCTGTAGTCGTTTATTACAATTTCATCCACAGAGGCCAATGGAATTAAAATAAAATGCATGACGTATTATCAACTCCTTTCGAGTTTGCATCCATTACCAGAGAGGGATCTCTTCCAGGGAACATTAAAATAATTCAGATGTTTAATACTCTTTGAAGGCTTTTCTTTGTGATTCCAGGATGGACTGAAATAATTCCGTAATAGTTAAGGAATTAGACCCACTAAAGGGGAATTTCTTCCTAAATTCTGCATGCCCCCTGGTGGCTGAATTGAACATTTCCTTTTCCTTCTTTTTTGGGATCTCATAACCCACCACAGGAATGGGCTAGAGACTTTTTTTTTTAATTTTCAGAATTTATGGCTCTATAAGAGTGGGGGCCAGATTTAACCCTCTCAGTATGTTTGACACCCCTGGTTTAGTGTGTGTGTGTGTGTGTGTGTCTTGAGTGCACTTATTACAATTTTTATCTCTGACTTGTTTTTCAATTGCATTTTTAAATAGTTGTTATAGTTTATTGTGTGTTAAAAAATTTTTCTGTAAATAAAGAGACGTGCCTATTTTACCCATCATGTAACAAAACTGTGCATTATTTATTTATTTTGTTTGCCGCGGGGTGGGGGGGTGTCAATTTTTACCTAGCGCCCCTGCTGGCCTAGGGCCTGCCCTGTTCATGCATAATAGGTGATATATGTATTTAAGCTATAAGCTACATGTTGAATGTAAAAATACACCTAGTGCAAGTAAATTCATCCATCCATTTTCTGAACCCACTTGTTCTGGTTCAGGTTCATGGGGGAACTGAATCCTGCCTCATTCATCACTGAGCAAGAGGAGGGATTTACCGTAAACAGACGGCCAGTCTATCACAGGGCAGACACATGTAGACAGACAAACACATTCACACTCTCACTCATAACTACGATCAATTTCAGAGTCACCAAATCACCTGGAAGCATGTGGCGGGAACCCACGCAAACACAGGGTGAACAAACTCCACACAGAAAGGACCAGGTTGGAAACAAACTCTTGACCTACCGAAAATAAATGGCACAGGAATTTGAAGTACTGATGTCTCTTTTGCACAGACCAGCTCTATGTTTTGTCTAAGTCGTGGATATGTCAGAACATGACCCAAGTCATGACCCATCGTACCTGTTTTGATTCGTCGGATCTTCGCAAAGCGTAGAGGATATGCCACAGCCAGATACCTATCAAGAGATATGCAGCAGAGGAAGGCGATGCTGACATAAATGTTGGTGTAGAAGATGAATCCAAAGAACTTGCAGCTTTCCTGGCCGTGGATCCAATCATCACGCTGCAGGAAGTAGTCAATCCAAAGAGGAAGGGTACCAATATACATCAGGTCTGCCACTGACAGGTTTATCAGGTAGATGCCGAGCTCATTGTGTTGACGTACCTGGAGGCAGGGAGGGCCCAAGAACGAAAGAAGGGAAGCAGAAAAGAATGGAAAGATGAAGAGGAGATAGACTGAAGAGCAAATGAACCAAGACTGTGAAAGAATGAGTCAATCAACTGAAAAAGTACATACACACATTGATCTACTGTATTTGATCCACTGTTCTTGCAGTTTTTCAAAGAATGGAGAAATCTGTAATTTTTATCATAGTTACACGTCAAATGTGAGAGACTGAATCTAAAAAAAAATTCAGAAAATCACATCATATGATTTTTAAATAATTAATTTGCATTTTATTGCATGAAATAAGTATTTGAAGTGTACCTACGATAAAAATTACAGACCTCTCCATTCTTTGTAGGTAGGAAAAGTCAACAGTGGGTCAAATACTTATTTGCCTCACTGTATTTCATTTATTCACAAAATGTAACCCTTCATGTTTTGTTTAAGATAAAGTGGTGTAAAACTGGCCTACAACACAAGCGATACACTGGAAGACTTGGTTTCAAAGGAGTTAAATCCAAGCAGTAACCTTTGATGACCTCACATGAAGCCCTCACAGAAGGAGAAAAAGTTGCAGTTCCTTCAATGGCCACTTGAGTACTGGCTCCAAAACAGAGCGCATTCTCATAGGAGTCCGTGTTAAACTGTCAAATCAAATCAAATCAAATCAATTTTATTTATATAGTGCCAAATCACAACAAACAGTTGCCCCAAGGTGCCTTATATTGTAAGGCAAGGCCATACAATGATTACGGAAAAACCCCAACGGTCAAAACGACCCCATGTGAGCAAGCACTTGGCAACAGTGGGAAGGAAAAACTCCCTTTTAACAGGAAGAAACCTCCAGCAGAACCAGGCTCAGGGAGGGGCAGTCTTCTGCTGGGACTGGTTGGGGCTGAGGGAGAGAACCAGGAAAAAGACATGCTGTGGAGGGGAGCAGAGATCGATCACTAATGATTAAATGCAGAGTGGTGCATACAGAGCAAAACCAGAAAGAAACAGTGCATCATGGGAACCCCCCAGCAGTCTACGTCTATAGCAGCAAAACTAAGGGATGGTTCAGGGTCACCTGATCCAGCCCTAACTATAAGCTTTAGCAAAAAGGAAAGTTTTAAGCCTAATCTTAAAAGTAGAGAGGGTGTCTGTCTCCCTGATCTGAATTGGGAGCTGGTTCCACAGGAGAGGAGCCTGAAAGCTGAAGGCTCTGCCTCCCATTCTACTCTTACAAACCCTAGGAACTACAAGTAAGCCTGTAGTCTGAGAGCGAAGCACTCTATTGGGGTGATATGGTACTACGAGGTCCCTAAGATAAGATGGGACCTGATTATTCAAAACCTTATAAGTAAGAAGAAGAATTTTAAATTCTATTCTAGAATTAACAGGAAGCCAATGAAGAGAGGCCAATATGGGTGAGATATGCTCTGTCCTTCTAGTCCCTGTTAGCACTCCTGCTGCAGCATTTTGAATTAACTGAAGGCTTTTCAGGGAACTTTTAGGACAACCTGATAATAATGAATTACAATAGTCCAGCCTAGAGGAAATAAATGCATGAATTAGTTTTTCAGCATCACTCTGAGACAAGACCTTTCTAATTTTAGAGATATTGCGTAAATGCAAAAAAGCAGTCCTACATATTTGTTTAATATGCGCATTGAATGACATATCCTGATCAAAAATGACTCCAAGATTTCTCACAGTATTACTAGAGGTCAGGGTAATGCCATCCAGAGTAAGGATCTGGTTAGACACCATGTTTCTAAGATTTGTGGGGCCAAGTACAATAACTTCAGTTTTATCTGAGTTTAAATGCAGGAAATTAGAGGTCATCCATGTCTTTATGTCTGTAAGACAATCCTGCAGTTTAGCTAATTGGTGTGTGTCCTCTGGCTTCATGGATAGATAAAGCTGGGTATCATCTGCGTAACAATGAAAATTTAAGCAATGCCGTCTAATAATACTGCCTAAGGGAAACATGTATAAAGTGAATAAAATTGGTCCTAGCACAGAACCTTGTGGAACTCCATAATTAACCTTAGTCTGTGAAGAAGATTCCCCATTTACATGAACAAATTGTAATCTATTAGATAAATATGATTCAAACCACCGCAGCGCAGTGCCTTTAATACCTATGGCATGCTCTAATCTCTGTAATAAAATTTTATGGTCAACAGTATCAAAAGCAGCACTGAGGTCTAACAGAACAAGCACAGAGATGAGTCCACTGTCTGAGGCCATAAGAAGATCATTTGTAACCTTCACTAATGCTGTTTCTGTACTATGATGAATTCTAAAACCTGACTGAAACTCTTCAAATAGACCATTCCTCTGCAGATGATCAGTTAGCTGTTTTACTACCCTTTCAAGAATTTCTGAGAGAAAAGGAAGGTTGGAGATTGGCCTATAATTAGCTAAGATAGCTGGGTCAAGTGATGGCTTTTTAAGTAATGGTTTAATTACTGCCACCTTAAAAGCCTGTGGTACATAGCCAACTAATAAATATAGATTGATCATATTTAAGATCGAATCATTAATTAATGGTAGGGCTTCCTTGAGCAGCCTGGTAGGAATGGAGTCTAAAAGACATGTTGATGGTTTGGAGGAAGTAACTAATGAAAATAACTCAGACAGAACAATCGGAGAGAAAGAGTCTAACCAAATACCGGCATCACTGAAAGCAGCCAAAGATAACGATACGTCTTTGGGATGGTTATGTGTAATTTTTTCTCTAATAGTTAAAATTTTATTAGCAAAGAAAGTCATGAAGTCATTACTAGTTAAAGTTAAAGGAATACTCGGCTCAATAGAGCTCTGACTCTTTGTCAGCCTGGCTACAGTGCTGAAAAGAAACCTGGGGTTGTTCTTATTTTCTTCAATTAGTGATGAGTAGTAAGATGTCCTACCTTTACGGAGGACTGTTTTTTATAGAGCAACAGACTCTTTTTCCAGGCTAAGTGAAGATCTAAATTAGTGAGACGCCATTTCCTCTCCAACTTACGGGTTATCTGCTTTAAGCTGCGTGTTTGTGAGTTATACCACGGAGTCAGGCACTTCTGATTTAAAGCTCTCTTTTTCAGAGGAGCTACAGCATCCAAAGTTGTCTTCAGTGAGGATGTAAAACTATTGACGAGATACTCTATCTCACTTACAGAGTTTAGGTAGCTACTCTGCACTGTGTTGGTATATAGCATTAGAGAACATAAAGAAGGAAGCATATCCTTAAACCTAGTTACAGCGCTTTCTAAAAGACTTCTAGTGTAATGAAACTTATTCCCCACTGCTGGGTAGTCCATCAGAGTAAATGTAAATGTTATTAAGAAATGATCAGACAGAAGGGAGTTTTCAGGGAATACTGTTAAGTCTTCAATTTCCATACCATAAGTCAGAACAAGATCTAAGATATGATTAAAGTGGTGGGTGGACTCATTTACATTTTGAGCAAAGCCAATTGAGTCTAGATCTAATGTTTAATAGACCACATTTAACTGTTTTAGTCTGTGGTGCAGTTGAAGGTGCTATATTATTTTTTCCTTTTGAATTTTTATGCTTAAATAGATTTTTACTGGTTATTGGTGGTCTGGGAGCAGGCACCGTCTCTACGGGGATGGGGTATTGGGGGGATGGCAGGGGGAGAGAAGCTGCAGAGAGGTGTGTAAGACTACAACTCTGCTTCCTGGTCCCAACCCTGGATAGTCAGCCCTGTCCAACTTTAGAGCAGAAATAAACATGCTTATTGCCTGGTACAAAACATAGATTTGATCTCTATAGATAGTTTCTGTTGTGAAAGTGTAGGTACACGGACCCACAACAGGGGGCGCTAATGAACGGACAATGGAGGAAGTCAAATCACAAAGCTTTACTGTTGTGAATGTGCACAACAAATACAACAGATTACAATTATTGCGGTAAGCCGAATTCCAATGGTGTCGTGTGGGCAGGCTCGACGATAGGAGACGTCTGTCCGAGTCGAACCGGAACCACCCGATTTCCTCTGCCACCGAACCCCGGGAATACTGGAGCCGCCAAGTCCCGAACTCCCAGGTGGCCACTGCCTCCGCTCGTCGGATCCGGTACTGCTGGCAAGGAACAGAAACAGTCAGGTGTGGGTGCGGCCGCACCCAGCAACACACGGGGTGGAAACACCACCTCCACCTCTACTCAAAATAGTACTGTAGGATTGGACTGTGAGTACTTATCCTACTTTGTCCAATACGGTCTTCAGCTGACCTAAGCACAAGCAACACAGTATTAATTCTCAGAATAATACAACTGGCTGAGTTCGTTACCTCCTTAGTAGAGCGATATCTCGGCAATGAGGTGGAGATGCCGTCCTGCTGATATACCTCCCTGGTGATTGATATCAGCTGTCTCAGGTGATGGGTGACAGCTGTCACCCTGGCTGCTCCTGTGAGGCGGCAGCGCCCTCCGATGTCTGGAGCCCGCACTCCAGACAGGGCGCCCTCTGGTGGTGGTGGGCCAGCAGTACCTCCTCTTCAGCGGCCCACACAACAGTTTCCTCCTCTGTGACAACTGATTTATTTGTAACTTTTTAGTTTAAGAAGTTTTAAGATCGAAAGTTCTCTTTAATTAGAAGCATGGTTGGTTTGAGTGACAGCAGCTGAACCCAGAGTCTCCACCTCTCATAGCGTCCATAAGACCCTGTCACACATAGTAAGAATGTGCAGGAACCAGGCTGACACAGCAAAAATGGCCATAATCCAGATGCAGTTGGGATGGGAAGAGGCACGTAGACTGTGTGCGGATCCCGTCCAGACTGCCTCGTCCACACCTGCATGATTGCATCCAAAGCATATTTAGACAACAGTTAGACGACACAGACTGCTGTCAGATGGCCATAAATAGACCGCTGAAGATTGCCCGATGTCCAAACGTCTGGATGGCAAACATGGGAGTGGAGTGGGAGCCTTGTGTCCTCCCTTTGCACAGGGCCTGCCGGTACTGGACATCAGAGTACAACCAGTGGTGGGCACAGCTAATCAAAACAGTAGTGTTGAGAACTGCTATTCCACTAACTGAAAAGCTAATTTATATAATGCTAAACCAATAAACAACTACAAAAATCAGCAGAAGCTACAGCTAACTGTTAACTTTCAGTATTGACTCCGGTACACTGTCATCTACTGACAAGCCAGTTTTGAGTTTAAGCACTGCTGACACTTCTGAGTAGAATCAAACACGATCACAAACCCAACCAACCAACCAACCAACCAGTCATAGTGCAGCATATTTAGAGCAAAATCGTGCAAATGGTGATACAAGCACCAAAGTTGGCACAAATACTCCTTAGACATTACTCTTTTGAACAAACCGACTGGCCACTTGAATTTTCAATAGACGGCCAGGTATTGTCAATTGAAGAATTACACAGGGGTCAGAATTTAAAATGCTCAAATCATATTGAAAGCTACACCACATTATTTGTCTGATCGTAAAGATTCCAAAAAGGTATAGTTTGGACTATCTATGGCTGAATGTTATGGAGTTATGGGGTAAAAACAGCAAAAATGGTGACAAAGGTCAGTGTCAGTTTGTACAGGGGTCAAAAGTTAAAGCTCCTCCAATTTTGGTAAAACATTATGCAAATTATTAGTTGGGTTAACAGGGTTTTAAAAAGGAATAGTTTGGACCATGTATCATGCTTAGTTATCATGTTATGGGGTAACATATGTCACATGTCAGAGAATCCAGTGGACGTTGACATTCTTTGACCTTTATTTTGGAGACCAAACATTCAACACAATCAAAACTATTCCATTTATTAATCCTATTAGCTCAACCAATAATTTGCATGACTTTTTACCAAAATTGGAGGAACTTTAACTTTTGACCCCTGTACAAACTGAAACTGACCTTTGTCACCATTTTTGCTGTTTTTACCCCATAACTTCTGATCATTCAGTCATAGATAGTCCAAACTACACCTTTTTGAAATCTGTATGATCAGACAAATAAAGTGGTGTAGTTTTCAAAATTATTTGAGCATTTTTAATTTTGACCCCTGTGGAATTCTTCAATTGACCCCTACCTGGCCGCCAAGTGAAAATTCAAGTGGCCAGTCGGTTTGTTCAAAAGAGTAATATCTAAGGAGTATTTGTGCCAACTTGGTGCTTGTATCACCATTTGCACAACTGTTTCAGTTATCTGCTGCACTATCAGGGCTTCTGTCTTTATGTGCCTTGCTGTAAGGAAAAATCATTTACATTCAACATACAGTCGCCCAGACATGAGGCAGAATTCATGAAAAGCAAAGCAGGTTTGTCTTATGGTTTTGATTTATAAACCAAATTAATCCGGAGAGTTTAACTACATTAATGTCAACTCTGTCATTTTTACAAAGTGCAAATATAACACAAGTCCACAAAACACATGTATAACCCCAATTCCAATGAAAAACAGAATACATTCATTCATTCATTCATCTTCTACTGCTTAATCCAGTTATGGGTCGCGGGGGGCTGGAGCCTATCCCAGCCGTCATAGGGTGTGAGGCGGGGTACACCCAGGACAGGACGCCAGTCTGTCGCAGGGCCACAAACAGACAAACAAACACAGACCCACACACACACACACACACACACACACACACACACCACACACACACACACACACACACACACACACACACACTATGGAACAATTTAAAGAGTCCAATCCACCTAACCCGCATGTCTTTGGATGTGGAGGAGGAAACGGAGGCACCCAGAGGAAACCCACGCAAACACGGGGAGAACATGCAAACTCCACACAGAAAGGCCACGGGAATTGAACCCACGACCTTCTCACTGTGAGGCAACAGTGCTAACCACTAAACCACCGTGCTGCCCAAAACAGAATACAATGATTTGCAAATCCTCTTCAACCTATATTCAATTAAATACACAAAGACAAGATATTTAATGTTCAAACTGATAAATTTTATTGTTTTTGTGCAAATATTTGCACATTTTGAAATGGATGCCTGCAACACATTTCAAAAAAGCTGGGACAGAGTTATGTTTACCACTGTGTTACATCACCTTTCCTTCTAACAACACTCAATAAGTGCTACATAATGCGCCACATATTTTCAGTGGGCGACAGGTCTGGACTGCAGGCAGGCCAGTCTAGTACTCGCACTCTTTTACTATGAAGCCACGCTGTTGTAACACGTGCAGAATGTGGCTTGGCATTGTCTTGCTGAAATAAGCAGGGACATCCCTGAAAAAGTTGCTTGGATGGCAGCATGTGTTGCTCCAAAACCTGGACGCACCTTTCAGCATTGATGGTGGCATCACAAATGTGTAAGTTGCCCCTGCCAGGGGCACTAATACACCCCCAGACCATCACAGATGCTGGCTTTTGAAGTTTGCGCTGGTAACAGTTTGGACGGTCTTTTTCCTCTTTTGTCTGGAGAAAACAACGTCCATGATTTCCAAAAACAATTTGAAATGTGGAATCATCAGACCACAGCATAGTTTTCCACTTTGCACCTGTTCATTTTAAATGAGCTTGGGCCCAGAGAAGGCAGCGGCGTTTCTGGATGTTGTTGATGTATGGCTTTCGCTTTGCATGGTCGAGTTTTAACTTGCGCTTGTAGATGTAGCGACAGACTGTGTTAACTGACAATGGTTTTCTGAAGTGTTCCTGAGCCCACGCAGTAAGATCCTTTACACAATGATCTCGGTTTTTAATGCAGTGCTGCCTGAGGGATCGAAGGTCACCGGCATACAATGTTGTTTTTTGGCCTTGAGGCTTACGTGTAGAAAGTTCTCCAGATTCTCTGAATCCTCTGATAATATTATGGACTGTAGATGATGGAATCCCTAAATTCCTTGCAATTGAATGTTGAGAAACATTGTTTTTAAACTGGTGGACTGTTTTCTCACACAGTTATTCACAAAGTGGTGATCCTCGCCCCATCTTTGCTTGTGAATGGCTTTGGAGCATCCCCAAATGGCCTTTTGGGGATGCTCCTTTTGTACCCAATCATGACAGCTGTTTCCAATTAACCTGTTCGCCTGTGGATTGTTCCAAACAGGTGTTCTTTGAGTATTCATCAACTTTCCCAGTCTTTTGTTGCTCCTGTCCCACCTTTTTTGAAATGTGTTGCAGGCATCCATTTCAAAATGAGAAAATATTTGCACAAAAACAAAAAAGTCTACCAGTTTGAACATTACAACATCTTTGTGGTGTACTCAATATAGGTTCAAGAGGATTTGCAAATCACTGTATTCTGTTTTTATTTACATTTCACACAACGTCCCAACTTCATTGGAATTGGAGTTGTAGACTGGATGAGCATACTTCCAGGCAGCCTCTAGGATCCTTGTGAGAGTGAAGAGCTGGTCGGTTGTTCCACAACCAGGACGGAACCCGCATTGTTCCTCTTCAATCAAAGATTCAACTATCGGCCGAACCCTCTTTTCCAACACCCTGGAGGAGACTTTACCAGAGAGGCTGAGCAGTGTGATGCCTCTGTAATTGGCACACACACTCTCTGGTTCCCTTTTTTAAATATGGGGACCAGCACCCACCCAGAGCTTTCAGCGTTTCTGAACGGATGCTTCCCTTAGGCAGTATTATTAGACAGAGGACACACACCAATTAGCTAAACTGCAGGATTGTCTTACAGACATAAAGACATGGATGGCCTCTAATTTCCTGCTTTTAAACTCAGATAAAACTGAAATTATTGTACTTGGCCCCACAAATCTTAGAAACATGGTGTCTAACCAGA